>NC_052622.1:3615183-3693906 GCF_016545825.1 Eucalyptus grandis | reverse complement strand
GTGGCGAGTGGTGAGCGTTACCCAATCAGGCGAACTCGTGGCCTCTGGTAGTGAGCCTCAAGGCTTGCCAGATTAGCAAGCTCGTGGCCTTCAGTGATAGCTCAAGTTTGCCTTTCATAAGCCAACTGGGGACGAATCGTTGGAGGAAGCAAAAGGGATGGCATGAGGAAGTAGAGGAGCAAAGGAGAAGAAGGAAAAGAGAAAAAGAAAATGGAAAAAAGGAAATAAAAAGAAAGAAAATAAATAAGAAAATAAAAGTAAATGAAAAATAAGAATATTAAAAATTCGAAGTTTTTTTTTAAATAAAAAATAAAAATTTGATTTTTTTTTTTTTGGCGGAGATAAAGCGTGAAATCATTTTCAAATGGAATCCAAACAACAGAAAACATTTTCGATTATATATCCCCAAATAAAGGAAAACAAATCATATTCATGGAAAATGCTTTCGGGAAAGGATGTTATTTTATTATTGAGTTTTCCACAAAACAAATGCGCCCTACATTATCTTTGTTTTGATATATCATATGTTATCATATGACGTCGTTTGCATGCTAAAATTGTGCTGTGATCTTAGGTTTAGAATCTGAACTTTGAATGTGTTTTGTTCCGTTTGACTTGGCTGTTTTTTCGAATTTTTATGATTTTTAAGATGCGATTTACGTGTTGATGTCTTCATAAATTTGTTCGTCACATCTAGGTCTAGGTCATGGAAAACTTGCATAAAAATTTGAGATAATTTACTCGATACGGACACCATTCAAATAGATGTGCTGGTTTCTGGAATCTTAATTTCCGATTTGACCTTCACGTGCTCTTTCATTTTTACAAAATTCCGTGTTTAGAATTTGGTAATACTTTCTTCATGAAAAATGTTAATCACATTCATATTTATATTGGAAATTTTTTTCAGAAAATAAAAAGGTTAGGCATTGAAAGGGATCAAGTCCCCGAGTCTAAAATCTCTGGTTGGGTAAATAGGCAGATATTCTTCCTCATCTTACTTTGTTTCTAGCCAACTGAAAAGACGAGTGGTGACTTCTTAGTCAAAATTTGTGTAGGCTCAATTGATTTAAAATTTGAATGCCTAACGTTGAGCGAGGTATGTGTTGGGAGAGCCCTAGTAAATGAAAGGCCATTCGGCCGAAGTTGACAAAACCCCTTAACCTTATTTCCCTATTCCCTAGTCGAAGGGATTAGGTCGCAACAAACTTTTCAGTATGGTTATCCTATTTCTGATTTTTCTCTGAATTGTTGATGTATGGAAAAACTTTGTATTCTTGTCACCCCCTTTAAGCCAGCTAATTATGGATCACATGCCCTATCAATCTCCTCTCGACTCCACAAAGCTTCAATTTCCTTATTCAGCTTTTGCAATATTTCTTTGTCATGGCAAACCGTGGGATTGTTCGTAAGCTCTTGAAGTTCACTCCTCAGCCCAGAAATACGTTTATATGCATTTGGAAAGCGGTCCTTACTCCATGCAGCTAGCCTCCGAGACACTAATCGTAACTTTTCTGGTATATTATCTTGCTGACATTCGCTAGACTTCCATGCTCTTCTCACTATATTTTTACAATCTTCGTCCTCCAACCGAAAGACCTCGAATTTGAATTCTTTCTTTCTATGATTATCCTTCAGGAAATTGGATATAAGGATTGGACAATGATCCGATCCAATAGGTGGCAAGGCAAAGCTTTCAAAAAGTGGAAATGAGACTCACCAGTCTATAGTACATAAAGTTCTATCAATTCTCTCCGCAACCAAAGAGTCTCCTGCTCTATTATTGGACCACGTATAGGCACAACCCTTACTCTCCAAATCTTGCTATGATTAAGGAAATCCGGAAAAGCAACAAGCCTGTAATACTCAGCCATCTTCTTGCACACTTTTTCCCAATGAAAAAGCACCACGTTGAAGTCACCAGTGCACAACCACAATTGATAAGAATAGCTGAGTTTATTTATTTCTTCCCATAACATAACCCTTTCTCTAAACTCATTCGGTGCATGAAGGAAGGTGACCTTCATGGGTTTCTTGTTCTCCTTAATTCCACACCGAATGTTAATGAAATGTGTCGAGTAAGATTCAATAGATAAGGTTACCAGCCCATCCCAAAATATGGCCAAACCCCACTCCACGCCCCACCACCACCCCCCGGCGTCCGCACAGGGAACCCCACTAGATTTGTAACAAACCTACTCTGAAACGGTAGCCTCTGTAGAAGCTTTACCACTTGTTCTTGGTTTTTTTTTGTTTCCATTGAAAGCACAATATGGGGAATCTCGAGTCATAAGGACTCTCAAAGCTTCAATTCCCAACCCTTGACAATTCCAACTCAAGAGCTTCATGGGTAACCCTGTAGCCTACTACAGCCCATCAAGCCCGTTTTGGTGACCCTCCTTATCATTCTCACTGGTTATTTTGTTTGTATTGAACAAGGATAATGGACAAAGCAGCAGGCCAACCTTACCTGATGGACACTAGCGGTCAAGTACTTTTTCTGAAGCGAGCCACCGATAGGTGTAGAATCAGTACCTTCTCCTGTATTGCCGCAACACTCAAGTCGTGGCCTAGATAGAGAATGCTAGGCTAGATATGATTGAAAGGAACTCCCAAGACTAGGCAAACTCATCTACCAGGCGAGCAAAGAGAAAGAGCTAAAGGAGGCACCAAGTCTGGGAATAGGTCGTGAGTCCATGTCGGGGCAGTCAAATGGTGGAACGAAGGAATAACTGGGAATGTTATTAGGGTAAAATAGGCGGGAGCAGGATATGGGACTGGGCTGCAGGGTTTTAGGTTTAATGGATTTGGAAAACTGTAGGGCTATTGGAAAGGTTTTAATTAGGATTAAAGATAAAGGCGGAAAGCCATAGCTACACCATCGGTAGAGAGGAACTCCTCACGAAGAGGGAGAGAGGAAGGCAGATCATATTCTCCAAAATTATGAGGGAGGAGAATTCTTGACCCCCATCGCATTCATCGACCATTTCTATCCATGTTCTTACTCATTTGTTTGTCCTTTCGAAGGAGGTTGCAAGAGAGTAAAATTACATGAAATACAATGGTACAACATTAACTTCAGAGCTAGAAGAAGGCAATCTCTAAAGTAATTGCTGTCGAGCTAAACTGGCTCTAGTCCATCCCAGCATAATATTAGATTCTGGGGACATGTAACCAGTACAACAAAAGTATCTTCAATCAAACTATGCGTGGTTCTCTAGACACCATTGTTATCTCCAATAGGCAAACTAGCATCAATTACCGGAGTGCTTGATGAAGTTGAGAATGTTTCTAATTCCACTTCGGTTGCATCATTGTCAATTGGCACATTAGGGGGTAAATAAGTGATTTTGGAGGCATTTGAAGATTACCAATATCTCATTCAAGCATTTCTAAGACTTTGCTCATTGGAGGACGATGGTCAGGGTTTAATTGTATTCACCAAAGTGCAACTAGTATCATCTTTTGTATCACATTCCTTTCCTCATCTACAACTTCTTCCAATTCAACAATTTTTCCTTCATTGAGTTGGTCGTACACCCACAACGGAAAATAAATTTGGCTTGAGTGTTCTACATTGGCATTTATATTCTTCCTTCTACTTGCCATTTCCATGAGCAACTTCCCAAAACTGTAGACGTCGGCTTTATAAGATATACCACCAATATTTCTGTAGAACAATTCAGGCGCCATATATCCCAAGGTTCCTCTTATAGTAGTCAATGAGACAATGCTATGATTGGTGGGATAAAGTTTTGCAAGACCAAAATCAGAAACTTTTGGAGTGAAATTCTTGTCTAAAAGAATGTTGTGAGGTTTGATATCAAAGTGTAATATTTGCATATCACACCCACGATGTAAGTATTCAATCCCTCTTGCCACCCCAAGAGCAATCTCATATATTTTCCCATAATCAAGAAACTTGTTACCTTTCTCCGTGAAAATGTGCTTATCCAAGGATCGATTTGGCATAAGATCATATACGAGAGCTTGTTTCGAGTCTTCAAAGCAAAAACCGATGAGTTGCACTACATTAACATGGTGAATTCTTCCAATAGTAGCCACTTCACTGATAAAATCTTGGCCATGGGCCTTGGAATGCTTCAAAATCTTGATGGCCACTTCATTTCCACTTCTAAGTGTTCCTTTGAAGACAGAACCATACCCCCCTTCACCCAGTTTATACTTAAAATTGCTAGTGATCTTCTTAATATTTGAGTAGGAGTACCTTACGAGCAAAAAGTTGTTATGAGCTTGCAAAAATTCTTCGATGTTCTTGTCCATTGCCATGTGCCTTCTTCTATACCGGTGGATTAGAAATATCGCGACAAATGATGTCCCGATTACGAATTTTGCTATACAGAAAAGCACTGAGGAAAATTTCGATAGGTAAGAATAAGCATTTTGATATTTACTTTAACAACAAATCATTGCGGCTTACCAAGTAGTACTATAAAATCTTCAGACATCCAAATTGCAATATCATCTAGGACGCCTGTGGAAGGAATGTATGATATGTAAAGGAACTGAAGGAAAAAAAAATGTTTCCAAAACAAAACTCGTAAGGAAACAAAGCAAGCTACTCTATATAAGTTGGATTTTGGTCAGAAGAATATGAGAAGTGGGATGCGTGAATTTGCAAATAAATGAAAATAAATAGCTTTGCTTGACATAGGCGAAAGACAATGGAAACCCTTTTGCTTTTGTTAGCGGTCAACATATAAAAAGAAACAATGACTTTTATTAGTAATTGATAATTTTGTTCCCAATACATGAATACAATTTGTTGCAGAATTTGTTAACAAGCGTCTCTTGAATCAATAGTTAAGTGATTAATTACAAAACTAATTAAGAAAATATGAAAATCTGAACTCTATGCCAACAAAAAATAGTCATGTGGCTGCTCGCACAATAATCCTATTTTTCTCATATCCGAAAATTCTAGCCCTTCATAGAAAGGAACATAATCTAGGCACATGTATGTGTCATGGGCCGAAGGATGGACGACCCGAGAGGTTCCCCAAGGGCAATCACAACTCACTCGTGGACTTCCTCCTTTCACTCGGATTTCCACCCAGTCTTCTCCCCGAAGGTTCCAAGGGCGGGCGATACCGTCATTGAGTCATATTACGGGAGTCTGTTCCTTTTACTTATGCCGGTAGACGGTAGTTGACATTATGTCGGTAGTTGAGGCGGTGAGATCTCGCCCGTCGGATGAAAAGTAGATCAACGGTTGTAAGTCGAGGCCCTCAACTATAAAAGGGGTGTCCTCCTTCATTTGTAATCATCCAATCTACCATTTCAGCAATACAAAGTTCCTTTCCTTCCAAAGCTCCTCTCTCTACTTTCTCTCTCAACGATCCGAATAAGTGAGCGGGTAAGCGTTCAATCGAGCAAGGCTTGGCTTGGGTGATCTAAAGTCGCCCGAGTCGCCGCACGGTCACGATCCCAATCAATCGGCCCGTGAAATATGCGTGCAGCTAATAAGGGGTCTGTTTTCTGCTGTTACTTTTTCATCTTTTTGCGAATCTCCAAATAAATATGCAACATGAAGCTCCTGAGAAATTTTGAAAACACAAACATTTACGTATACTAACGTGTATATTTTGTCATAATTTTCTTGGGTTTTAAATGTTTCTTTCATTTTCCAGATTTGAAGAGACAGTAGCAAGTGAGAACAGAATCATTCAAAATTGCGGTAAAAATTCGTAGCCAACCGATGCTTACCGCCCATGTAGTAATTGGATCCGCAAACCTGACGTCCGTTGATAAAGGAATTTAAGGAGCAAAAGAAAATTGACTTCCATAAACCTTGACAAAATTGGAGAACAAACCCATTGGCCATGATTCTATGGATTCGCTTGTAGTTTTAGGAGCTAATATTAAAGGGTTCTTCACCCCCAAAATCAGCTGGTATCCACGTCCAGCTGCTAATGGTGCAAAAATCCCTAACATCCGATGCTTTTGGACTGTGCAAAGCATACAAGTTCCAGTTCGCTGATGTGTTGGAAGAGTACGACCCCTCCAAGCAAGGACTAGTAGTGATTTAGTTTGGAGAACTAAACAGCTTTGAGCAGTTCACAATGACCAACACACCACCGCCAATCATGAAGTATAAGTAGAATGGATCGAAAGGGTACTTGTAGCTATACCACACCAATGAATGAAGGGGAAGAGATGAGCAATTATCCTTTTGCAGCCCAACATCAACCAATCTGATGTAGCCATGGGAATAATCGATGGACTGTACGAAGTATCGGCCACCATGGAAATATAGAACGGTGTGATTATATTCACAAGCCAACTCATACTTTGAGTTACCATATCCTTTCGGATCACTTTTCAGTTGAAACGGGTAACTTATATTATAGATGTCACCATAGGATGAAGCAACGCACCGTAGATTACTCGGGTTGGCATTGATAGCAATCACTTTTGATAGAATAAGGATGAGCAACAACACTTGATAGACATTCATGCCGCTGAAAGCGTTAACCATATCTCTGCTAAGTCTCAAGGCAAAGAGAAATTGGAAAAGAATTGCTGTGTGTGTGGAGGAAAGATTAAATGACTCGAGACTTTGGAGTCGCCTTGTCATGTGGAAAAGCCCAAGTCAGTCAACCAGCAATTGCGTGCAAGTCAAGAAATAGAGAGGTTGGAAAAGTCATTGATTGTAGGCTGACGCGTGGGGCCATCCCACTCCGAAGTCTGCCGACGCGTGAGGCCATCGACGCGTGAGGCCATCCTACTCCGAACGTCATCCTACTCCGAAGTCTTCCTGTGAGCAGCTTCGTGGAAAAGTCATTGATTGTAGGCTGATGTGCTTGTTTTCTGTGTTTTGGTGGGGGGATTGGAAGCTTCCAAATGTGTTTTGTTTTTTTTTTGGGCGACGTGGGAACCCGTAAGCCGACAGCCGGCAGCAAATTTTGAAGAAGCGACTATAGAACCCATCATCACAATACTCCAGGTGCCATTGATTAACATCATATCCACACATATCCATCTCAAACTATCATTAAGCATTCAAAATGATGATCCTAGCCCTGGCCACTTGCGGGTAGTCCGAAAATCATCACAAGTGGCCTCGCTTCATCGGACTAGGCATAAAAAGTATTACCCTAGTTTTCTCATTTGTCAAGCTCAAACGAGCTTACCAACCACCTCTAGACTTCAAGGAAAGGCCAAGCGTAGCTCCTCAAGAAATGCTTTGGAGAACCAGATGACAAATTGTATCTATCTTCTACGTCTAGGCATTTCTTAACAGCAAGCACCACCAACATGCACCGGAATAGCCTCGCCGGAGACCACCATTGAACACCACCAATGCATACACATATAGAACCAACACACATATAGAACATAGGGATGGGAAGAAGGAAACACGAAAAGTAAGAAGAGCAAAACCAATACATGACAATATCGAATATTCAACTCTGTTCATACCGAGGATTCAACTCGGGCTGTAAACACGAACAATCTAGAAAACTTGACTCTCATGTTGACGACATGAGTCAAGACGGTAATTTAGCAACAAATGATCACACATTGTAATCAAGCCGACTCAATCTGAGTTGATGCAACATAGCTCCCGATTCAGCCGTCCAAAAAAGACATTACATTTATGGTTCGGGTATTTTATCAAAGGGATTGTGAGCATTTTTCCCAGATCTCAAATGAAAGATCCATTTCAAGTTATCACAAACAATTAAAATCATATTTGGATCGTCAAACAACACTTAGCCGGAATATTTTCTTTAAGCACATGAGCATTCAAAATCGCCATAAAGAAATGAAACCGTACCTTGCTCCAAAATGAGGACTAAGGATCCTCGGTCTGTCGACGATGGAGTCGTCACGCCAATGAAAGCCACTCAAGCAGTAGGGAAACTCCACACCTTAGATTCTTATACCTTGTCTCTGAAAATGACTGAAGCAGCGCTTGATGGTTAAAATGAATAGAAAAACTTGTGCCAACTGTAAGGATTGGCACCGGCAGAGAAGCTCTGAGTGAGACTGATGTGCTTTGGGTCTTCTCGGCTCGACGGACACCGAACTGAGCCAACACCAGCTTTGAGGTAAAATGGCTCGACCGAGACGAATACCGCTTGAAAACTGCTATCGAACTGGCCATTGAAAGACTCCGTAGATATTTATGGAGAGTATCATCACTTGATGGAGCGATTCCTCTCGATCTTCGCCATGAACTTGCCCCCGACTACTCTCCGGAGGACGTCGTTGGGGAGGTTGCCAGAGCAACTTGCAGTCGTCGTCCAAGTTCTAGAACAAGACCTCCTTGGCTACGTCGTTGGTGGTGTCCGTCATCTTCTCCGGCACGAGGTGCGGAGGGGAGGAGCGCCGAGGACATAACAGAGGACCTGCTTTGCTCACCGATGCTCCACGCGCTCTCCTCCTAGACGCGCGAGCGTGCAAAGAAGAAAACATGGGGATTGGTTTCTTCCTTCTTCTTTTCGCTTTAGTGGGCCCAAAAGAAAATAAAAAGGCCCAAGAAGAAATAGCAAGCATGGGCTAAATCATAAACGTGTGGGCTTAGTGGGCTAGGAGAAGAGTGGGCTGATAGGCCAAAATTTTTGCCAAAAGATGGGCTAGATAAAACCGTTCCACTCGATTTTTATAATGTCGCGACCTCCCCGGAGCGGGTTAACCACCCACGCTGGGGTTGCTAATGGATTCTTAGCTGAGACTTCACTTCTCCTCCCAGCCCCCCCATACCAATTCGCAACTTAGGGTTTAAGTTCTTAATATGCAAATGATTTTTATCATGGAGTCACCACTAATCTATTTTTGGTGGGTCGATTAGAAACCCAAGTAAAGTAATGGGAGAATTACTTTACTCCTACGAACAGAGATTAAATGAGTTCGGGGACTTGGTACGTTAGATTTCTCTACAGCTCTTTCGGTACCTTTTCTCTTTTATTTCAGGAAAATGTTTTACAGGTGGCTTGAATTGATTTTAGCCTAAAACACTAAAGTGATCATACGGGTGCACAAACATTAATGATAACATTCAAAAGGAAAAAAAAAACATTGCAGAATTAAACACAATAAGGCAATCAATTATTTTTGGGTTTTCTCTTGTTTTAAAATGAAAACTCACCTAGATAACATGTACATGATATACTTTTTTTGGTATTTTTTTAATTGAAATTCGAAATAATTACTGAAAGTTGACTACCAAACTTGACAAGTTATCCTACTGAAGTTAGGAAATAATTTAGATTAAATCCCATTTTAATTCGGAAACTTATCTTAATTAAGTAGCCGTAACATGCAACCTAATATTTAAAAAAATCTAACGAGATAAATTCTAAACATGCGGTCTTAACCTATTTAAGAAACCATCCTAATTTGTCATGCAATCTGATTTTTTTTATGTTTTCCAAAACAAGCATTTATCAAATATAAACATTATATCCAACAACTCAAGATATTTATCAAATGAAGGATTAAAATAATTGAAAAATAATCCGTTGTCTCACGGATTAAATTAACGATTATTTTATTCCTAAACATCACAATCAAGAAAAATCAAAATAATTAAAAAATTAATCCGAAGTCTCTCGGATCAACTTAATAATTATAACGATTTTAAAGCCAAGATATCATCAAAATCCACATAATTAAAAAAAATGGTCCGAAATCTTACGGACCAAATTAGTAATTATAGTGATTTTTACCAATAATATCCTATTAGGTAATGCCTAAAGCCTCAATTAACATCAAACATTTGAGTTTATATAATAATATTGAGAAGAAATTTGGTTAAAGAAAACTACCTTATTTGGATCGGCGCCAAAGATTCACGAACGGTGGTTCGCGTTGGGGTCGGGCGTGGTGGTTGCAATGCAACAGCAGCTTCGGGTCGGGCTCGACGAGGGCTTTGTGGGTGCGTTCGGGCGCAAAGAACTCCGCAAGGAGAGCTGGTGGACTCGGTAGAGCGGCCGAGCGGCGGGGGTCGAGTCGGCCGAGCTCGGGACAACCGGGGGGGTCGTGGCTGGTGGTGCTTGACACGGCTTGTGGTTGGAGAAATCTTCTTGAAGTGTTTTGAAGTTGACAAATCGTTTCCATCGGTCTAGTCCGAAGGCTTGCAGACTCGCTATTTAAAGTCCGAAGACCTTGGGACAGCTAGACTCAAGACTCAAAGTCTATCCTCATTGAGTCTCTAATCCGTTGAAGAAAGGTTATCCGAAGCTGGATGTTTCGTTGAGGATTTAACCTTATCAACTAGAGAAGATCTCATGGCTGGAGAAGACATAAATGGAGTCCTTTGATTGATCGAAGATTGATTCGATAGTGAAGATTCGGTGATTGCCTAAATATTATTGGAAGGTTCGCTTATGGAAACCGAGATCCCGATTGTATGGGCGAACGGGATTGATGGGCTATCAACACGTTCCATTTATAGCTTGGACAATCTTCCTAATTGATTCCGTCCAACGGGTAGATTGGAGGAATTCCTTTGGTAAGTGCCAACGGGTATGATGGCATAAAGGAGTATATAAGGAAGACCTGTCTTAGTTGTTCAAGGAGTGCGCGATAGAAGAATTCCAAAGTCTGAAGCTCCTTTTTGTTTAGACAAATCCTTTGAGCAAATACTTGTATACGAAAGAGAGAGTCTATATTTGTGAGAAATCTTGAGGAGGTGTGGTAGAACATCTACACCTTTGTGGAATCAAGGCAAAGCGTGTCTGTAACCTCTCTCTTGTTCATAGTGGAATCCAGCCAATAGGGCTGTCGGTGAAGAAGAGTGGACATAGGCTTGATATAAGCCGAACCACTATAAATCGCATGTTCAATTTTCTCTTCTCTCAGTCTTACTTTGATTATCGTTTCATCCAACTGTCTAGTATTGTGCAATTGCTTGAGAAAAATTCTTTATATACCTATTCACCCCCCTCTAGGTACTCATACTAGGAATATCAATTGGTATCAGAGCCCGTGTGCTTACTTTATTTGAAGTGTTTTACTTCATAGTAAAAGATCCATGGCTAGTATGCTAGCACCGGGGGCGATGGAAGGGCAAAGCAATACCCAGACCACCCTACTTTGATGGAAAGGATTACAACATACGGAAGAACAAGATGAAAGCTTTCCTTCGATCAAAGGATCCTCGGAATGGGACGTTGTAGAAAAATGAATTACTCCTACCCCGCATCGAGTCTCGAAAGAGGAAAAGAAACGATGAAACCAGCGGAATGTCTCGGGAAGAAATAATCAAGAGACAAACACTCGATGCAAAAGCAATTTATTCCTTATATTGTGCTTTATCACCAACTGAATATAATAGAATATCTTCTTGTGGTACAGCAAAAGAAGTTTGGGACAAATTGCATATCACCTATGAAGGAACGGTCAGTGAAGGAAACTAGAATCAACATTCTTCTCGGTCAATACGAAGCCTTGAGAATGAAACCGGGAGAATCTATATCGACATGTTTAGTCGTTTACGAGATATTGTGAATGGTCTTGAAAATCAAGGTCAACCAACTTCGATCCAATGAAGGTAAACAAGCTCTTTGCGTGGACTCTCCGAGGATTGGAATCACATAAAGACTTCGATAAAGAGACGCAAAGAATTATGCCACTATCGGGTCGACGAGCTAATTGGAACTCTTGGTCTTATGAAGTGGAACGGATCAATGAAGATGAAGATCCAAAAGGTAAGAAATCCATTGCATTAAAATCAAATGATGATTCGATGATACAGATTCTCGAAGAAGATATGGACGATGAGGAGCTTGCTCTCATGATAAGAAGATTCAGAAAACTGGAATAGAAAAGGAAGAAGGTTCAACTCAAAGAAACAAAGCTTTCAAAGACAGCAGACCAAGTCGTTGATGATGAGGAACCAAACAAAGACATAGTCCGCTTTGAATGTAAGAAAAAGGGACACATCGGACCCAAGCTGTCCTCTTCGAAGAAGAAGAAAGGAAAAGCTGAAAGATTTTGAAAAGCTCTCAAAGCCGAAACACGGAGTGACACGAGTGTGAAGAAAGTGATAATGAATATGCCAATCTATGTCGATGGCACAATCGACTCATTCTGGATCGACTGACGGTGAATTTGAGGCAAGTGATATTAAAATTCTGTCAAAGTTTCTAAATATATTGATGAATTATGTTGTAGTCTTAAGACTTCTCTCAAAAGAATTTCCGAACTGAAAAAGGAAAACTCAGCTCTAAAACAAAAGGAAAATGTTTTAGTAGAAAGAGTTAAAAGTCTTGACTTGATTTGTTTCCATTCTTAAAGAAAATGAAGATGATCTTTTAAAAGAAAATGCTCTTTTAAAAACAGACTTATCAAATATCTCAAAGAAATTTTCAATAGGGTCCGAAAACTTGAGAAAATTCTTTCAGCTCAAAGACCTTACTTCAATAAGTCCGGTCTAGGTATGACGAAGAAACAATTCCCTAATTGATTTTCCTAAAGTAAAAGAAAGAATTAAGAAAAGACTCTCGAGAGAGGTTTACAAAAATCACTTCAAGAAAGTTTTTGTAAAATCGTAGGTAGAAATGCTCTAAAATGTTCAAAATGCAACAGTCCGGATCACTTTGAAAAAGAGTGTCCTATGGTTTGGAAACCTGTTAAGAAGTTATGGGCTAATCTTGCTTATGTTACTAACACCAAAGGACCCAAGAAAGTTTGGGTACCAAAGAAAGCTTGAGACTCTTTTTTAAATACGGGTCACCGTCAAGAAAAAGGTAAAGTGGTATCTTGACGGTGGATGCTCAAGACACATGACAGGAGACTCAAATTGTTTTATAAAGATTGCTCAAGTAAATGGTGGAAAAGTTTCATTTGGAGGAAACAGCAAAGGAAGTATTGTGGGATTTGGAACTGTGAAAATTGGAAATCTCACAATAAGTAATGTTTCCTTAGTGGAAGGACTCAATTACAATCTTCTCAGCATTAGTCAATTGTGTGATACTGGTTTCAAGATCTTTTTTCAAGAAGGAATATGTTTTGGAATCAATAAAGACTCTACTAGTCTTTCATGGGTCATAGACATGGAAACATTTATCTTACGGATGTGAAACCAAATGAATCGCAATGTTTCATCTCAATTCAAGACGAAGCAAGCTTATGGCACAAAAGCTTGGTCATGTCAACATGAAGCAATTAGCCAAAATCTCATCAAAGCAGCTTGTTCGAGGACTACCCAAATTACCTTATCAAAAGACTGATCCATGCACTCCATGTATTCGGGAAAGCGGTAAGAAATTCATTCAAGCCAATAAATTATGTCTCTACTAATCATGTACTGCAGTTGCTGCATATGGATCTCTTCGGACCAACCAGAACACAGAGTATTGGAGGTAAGAAATATTGCCTAGTAATTGTGGACGATTACTCCCGTTTTACTTGGGTATATTTCCTTGCAAGTAAGTCGAAACCTTCTCGTATTTTGAAAAGTTTGCTAAAAGGTTCAAAATGAAAAATGATGTGTTATCTCTAGTATAAGAACAGATCATGGAGGTGAATTTGAAAATCAAGATTTTACAAAATTTTGTGATGAATCGCTTTAATCATGTGTTCTCCTCTCCATATACTCCTCAAGAAAATGGAGTTGTGGAAAGAAAGAACAGATCTCTTGAGAAAATGGCTAGAACTCTTTTAATTGAAAGTAAGATTTCTTCACGATTTTGGGCTGAAGAAGCTGTTTCAACAGCATGTTATATCATCAATAGAGTCTTCTTAAGACCTATTCTAGAGAAAACCCCTTACGAATTGTTCAAAGATAAGAAGCCTATTGTTTCATACTTTCATGTATTCGGTTGCAAATGTTTTATATTGAAAAATGCAAAAGATCGAGTTGGTAAGTTTGAAGAAAGATCAGATGAAGGTATCTTCCTTGGATATTCTACATCAAGCAAAGCCTTCAAAGTCTATAACAAGAAGAGCCAGTTTATGGAGGAGTCAATGAATGTCAAATTCCAAGACTCAACGCAAGATGAATCAAGTCAGACTCATCAAGAAGAGTCTGAACCTGCTCCAGATCTTCCAAAGCTTACATCTCAAGAAGCATCTCAGACTCTGGAAAACCAGCTTCAAGATGTTCGTGAAGATCCAAACAAAGAAAGAGATCATCAACTGACAGATCAACGAGTAACCTGGAAGCATAAGTCCAGTCATCCCAAAGATCTTATAATTGGCGAAATGAATGAAGGAATTCGCACTGGATCCAAAAGGCGAGAAGAGTCTAGTCTTTGTGGCTCTCGTTTCTGAAATTGAACCAAAAAGCATAGAAGAAGCTTTATCGATGAAAATTTGGATTGAAGCTATGCAAGAAGAGCCGGAGCAGTTTAGCATTAATGATGTCTGGAAATTGACATCCAAACCAAAAGGTAAAACTGTTATTGGAGCTAAATGGGTGTTCAGAAACAAGATGAATGAGAAAGAAAAAGTCATCGAAACAAAGCAAGACTCGTGGCCAAGGGATATACGCAAGAAGAAGGAATAGACTATGATGAGACTTATGCTCCAAAGTAGCAAGGTTAGAAGCTATTCGACTATTACTTGCGTTTGCTTGTTATAAGAATTTCAGGTTATTCCAAATGGACGTCAAAAGCGCCTTCCTAAATGGAGTCATCCAAGAGGAAGTTTATTTGGAACAACCACCAGGGTTTGAAGACCCAAAGAAGCCAGACTCAGTCTTCAGATTGAAGAAGGCTCTGTATGGTTTAAAGCAAGCACCTCGAGCTTGGTACGACAGATTAAGTAAGTTTTTAATACAAAATGGTTTTGTCAAAGGTAAAGTGGATACTACTTTATTTATCAAAAAAGGAGAACAAAAGTTTCTTACTTGTTCAAATATATGTGGACGACATTATTTTCGGATCTTCTAATGAAAATATGTGCAAGAAATTTTCTAAGTTTATGCAGGATGAATTTGAAATGAGTATGATGGGAGAGTTAACATTCTTTCTTGGTATTCAAGTAAAACAATTGAAGGAAGGAACTTTTATTTATCAAGAAAAATATGTTAATGATCTTGTCAAAAGATTTGACTGGAAAGTTGCAAAAAGACCGACATACCGATGTCAAGTTCTTTGAAGATAGACAAAGATGAAGAAGGGAAGAAAGTTGATCAAAAGCTGTACGGGAGCATCATTGGTTCACTTCTTTATCTTATCGCTTCTAGACGACATATTGTTGAGTGTTTGCATCTGTGCTAGGTTTCAATCAGATCCTAGAGAATCCCATCTCAGTGCTGCGAAACGCATCATTAAATACGTTGCTTCATCATCAAGCATCGGTCTTTGGTATCCTAAGAAGGGAGACTTTAATCTTAAGGATATTCGACGCGAGATCTCGGCCGGTTGCAGAGTTGATAGAAAGAGCACTTCGGGAACTTGCCAGTTGCTTGGAAGCAGGACAGTGTCTTGGTTTTCAAGGAAACAAAGCACTATGTCTCTTTCAACAACAGAAGCAGAGTATGTAGCTCTGGGAAGCTGCTGTTCGCAAATTCTATGGATAAAACAACAGCTAAGAGACTTTGAAATTGAAGACTCATGCACGGAGATTAATTGAGACAACACCAGCGCTATCAATCTCACCAAAAATCCAATTCTCCACTCAAGAGCAAAGCATATAGAGATTCGACATCATTTTATAAGAGACCATGTTCAAAATGGAGATGTTTCAATTCAATTTGTTGACTCAAAGAATCAACTGGCGGATATATTCACAAAGCCTTTGGAGAAAAATCAATTTGAGTCTATACGCTTGAGACTCAACATTTTGAGGTATGAGGATATCAAAGTCTAAAGACTTCAGACTCGAGACTTACAAGACTTTATCCGAAGACAGGTTTTGGTACGTCCGTCGACCGTAAGTCTTTCTCTCTTGAATCTCAACTTGAAAAGGTACGATTGTCGATCTTGTGTTTAAATTGTTGCTATATTTAATTGAAGTAAATATTGCATCGTTTCATTTTCAAAAGGGAAGTTATTTTTGAAATGGCTATTTTTGCGGAAAAAGACAGTTATTTTGAAAAGGCATATTTTTATTTCCTTTATGACGGTTCGTTTATCCCTCTTTTAACCGATCTTGAACTGTCGATTCCTTTTCACTTTTCTCTCAAAAACCCTAGAAAGCATCGATCCTCCATTCCCGTTTGTCTTCTTTGTTTAATCCTCAAAAAGTTGTCATCTTTTCTGGGAAAGTCAAGCAAGGAATCTTCCAAAGCGAGAAAGATGTCATCTTCAAGAAAGTCTTCGAAAATTGCAAGCGGGGACCACGGCGGATGAGTGAGGGCCTACGCACTTCGATCTTACCGAAGATGAAGTGACTCCAGATTAGCAAGCGAGCCCACAACATTCTCAACAGCGTCATTCTCCTCCATCTAGTCCTTAAGGCGTTGATCATCAACAACAGGAAGAAATCATCGAGGATGCGGACTCGTAAGAGTTCAAAAGCCCGCTTATATTTACCAGTTATATCGTGCCCTAAAAGGAATTCGTACTCCTTTGAACTACATTGATGATTTTCTTAAAGACAAAGGACATGGGAACGAATATATCTTTCTGAAAAAAATGGAAAGTTTGGGAATTGCTCGAAAAGGGGTGGCTGAGGAAACCCTTGCAAATATCCCAAGTGATCCTCGTGACTGGGGGCCGAATCCTGTAGATGGGAATGATGATGATAAATTGTACAGTCAATTCCAACCGAAAATGGGTGTTGCGGTTGATAATCAAGGAAAAAGGGGAGATTTGTTCAGATCAAAGGAGCAAAAGGATCGTACTCGAAATTGCTGAAGCGTGGGGTGATAAACCCTAGGAGTGTAGATTTTGATTTTCTGGATGCTTGTGAATATGAACTTGAGGGAAAAGTTCAGTTATCTTCAACTTGAAAAGTTCCGCTCGACTCTCTGAGAGGCCTATGCTGAATTGCTTGCATATTTCTATTCAAATCTAAGCTTTTTGGATGCGAATAGATTCTCGTTCAACGTTAAAGACCAAGATTATGTTGTGGATATGAATATGCTTTGGCAGATGTGTTAGAAGTCGAAAGAGGAAGATATCGGCCAATCAAAGTTTCCATTGCTCGGGCCACTCTTGAACCGGTGAAGGACGGGAGAACAAGATGAAAAGATCACCTACTTAAGGATGGGTGCATTCAACATCTTGCTTCACAAGATTGTGATTAATTGCCTCCGACCGAAATCAACTTCCAAGATTGATGTTTCAAGTTCAGAGGCCAAGTTGATGTATGCCATTCTCTTTGGAAAAAGGTTTTCTCTCCCTCACACTGTGATGTTTCACATGTATAGAGCAATGATGAAGGACAGAGGTCAACTCCCTTACCCAAGCCTTGTTACGAAGTTATTCGGACATCTGAATATTCAGCCTCCACAAATCT
Source organism: Eucalyptus grandis (assembly GCF_016545825.1). Lineage (NCBI taxonomy): Eukaryota > Viridiplantae > Streptophyta > Magnoliopsida > Myrtales > Myrtaceae > Eucalyptus > Eucalyptus grandis. The sequence goes on along the minus strand of NC_052622.1, from coordinate 3,676,527 downwards.
TTTGTGTTCGACCATGCGATCATATGGTGGTAGGTCTGAAAATGGTGACCAAAATGCGTCCGGAAGGAACCGAGCAAGGAGTTGGAGAAATTCAAGGAGAAGACTCCCTGCAAAAATCTCATCAAATATCTTCTGCAGCTAAAAAAGAAAATGGAAGGAGCCCATGGTTGCTCCATCCAAGAGAAGAAGAGCTCTCCTTGTTGAGGATGAAGATGATGAGGAAGACATCACTATCTCTGCATTGGCTTTGAAGAATTTAAGTCGTCCTGTTCCATAGAAAGAATCGGAGCAAATGACGAAAGAAGCAGAGGAGAAGGAAGAAGAAGAAATAGAAGCTGAAAAAGAAACAGAGGAGGAAAGACCTGAAGAAGAAAGAAGAGAAGAAGGAGAACCTGAAGAACACTCTTCTCCACCTGTAGGCATGGAAATAGGGGGAGATCAGGAGAAAGGAGTGAAGTCTTCATGTCCTGATGCAAGTGAAGGAATCAATCGCTCACCGGCGGACCCGGAGGATGTTTATGCATCTCAATTTCCAGAAGAAGGTCATGAAGTTTCATCACCAAACCTGCAAGATTATGCTGATCTACCATCATCCGCATTTACTCCATCGATCGAGTCGAAGCAAGTACTCAAACCGATAATGGAGCAGATTTTCGCGAGAATCATGGATATTCTTTTGGAGATGCGAGGTCAGATTTATGCCTTGGGATGCGAACTTCAAAGCTTGAAGAATGAAGGTCAAGCTTCTTCCTGTTCATTGAATGATAAAATGCAAGCCCTCTCTGTTCGAATCAGGCCAATGCCAAGAGTGAGGAGATTGCACAACTAAAGGAAGACTTTAAAAGGCTGGAAGGCATCGTTCGATCTATGGAAGATTTCCAGCTTGTCCGCGTTCCCAAGCAATCTTAACTTCATCTCATCCTTTTTAATGATGACAAAAAGGGGAGAGATGCAAGATTTGATCAAAAACCTTTCATTCAACTTTTAATTGTTTTTGTTGGATTGTTTTGTGGTTTGAATCTGTTTGACTTTGGTTTGTGTCTCGGATGAGAATCGAACTAGACTTGGACTTGACTGCTTCTATTAACTAATATTGATATCTTATGGATGGCTTCATCATATACCGGACTAACCTATTTTTCTGTGGTTGCAGATTCTAGTGTTATTCTGTTAAGACATTTACCTCTATAAGATATGCATATGTGTTTGAGAAATGTTTTGCGGGTCAAAGATATCCAAATCTGCGGGAAAGTTTTGTCACCATCAAAAAGGGGAGATTGTTGGAGAAATCTTCTTGAAGTGTTTTGAAGTTGACAAATCGTTTCCATCGTCTAGTCTCGAAGGCTTGCGGACTCTGCTATTTAAAGTCGAAGACCTTGGGACAGCCGGACTCAAGACTTAAAGTCTATCCTCATTGACAGTCTCTAATCCGTTGAAGAAAGGTTATCCAACTGGATGTTTCGTTGAGGATTTAACCTTATCAAGCGGAGAAGATCTCATGGCTGGAGAAGACATAAACGGAGTCCTTTGATTGATCGAAGATTGATTCGATAATTGAAGATCCGGTGATTGCCTAAATATTATTGGAAGGTTCTCGCTTATGGAAACCGAGATCCCGATTGTATGGGCGAACATGATTGATGGGCTATCAACACGTTCCATTTATAGCTTGGACAATCTTCCTAATTGATTCCGTCCAACGGGTAGATTGGAGGAATTCCTTTGGTAAGTGCCAACGGGTATGATGGCATAAAGGAGTATATAAGGAAGACTGTCTTAGTTGTTCAAGGAGTGCGCGATAGAAGAATTCCAAAGTCTGAAGCTCCTTTTTGTTTAGACAAATCCTTTGAGCAAATACTTGTATACGAAAGAGAGAGTCTATATTTGTGAGAAATCTTGAGGAGGTGTGGTAGAACATCTACACTGTGGAATCAAGGCAAAGCTGTGCTGTAACCTCTCTCTTGTTCATAGTGGAATCCAGCCAATAGGCTGTCAGTGAAGAAAAGTGGACGTAGGCTTGATATAAGCCGAACCACTATAAACCACGTGTTCAATTTTCTCTTCTCTCAGTCTTACTTTGATTATCGTTTCATCCAACTGTCTAGTATTGTGCAATTGCTTGAGAAAAATTCTTTATATACCTATTCACCCCCCTCTAGGTACTCATACTAGGAATATCACTTGTCATCGCTGGTGTACCTGTAGGGAAGGAGCAGCAGCGCGCAGCTCGGGCCAGGCGAAGATGGAGGAGGCGCGGCGACAGGCGAGCGGAGGTGCGGCGACGGATAGGGCGCAGCGACGGGTGCCGTAGCTTGCGGGCGTCTGGGCGGTGGCGCGGCGTCGGGCGGAGGTGCAGAGGACGGCGCGAGTTCGCGGGTGAGATGGAGCTCCGGCGGCTGGTGGAACGAAGATGGTGCGGGTTCTTTGGCGTCGGGCGCGGGTTCTTTGCAGGAGACGAGATGAAGGTGCTGCGGTGGTGCGGCGACAAGCGGGCTGAGGGCCGCAACACCGACGGTGTTTGGAGCTTGGCGACCGCGAGACAATAGCTGCGGTGGGGAGTTGCAGGCGTCGCTCGAAGCTTCGAGCTGCAAGAGGCGGGCGAGCGGAGGCACGGGACTACGGCGCAGCGCGTTCCCGAACTCGCCAAGAGCAGGAAGGCAACAGAGGGTGGCTGCAGCGTCTACGTCCTCAGATCACCGGAAGGATGGAGTCAGCGGCGGGTTGCTTCGTACGGGCATCAAACGGACGCTCAAAGCCCCCGGGGAAGAAGACACCATGGGAGAAGACAACCCATCTTCTTTTTATTTATTTATTTATTTTTCGTTCTTTCTCTCTCTGTTTCCCTCTCTCGACTTCACCTTCTTTTTGGTTTTTCTCTCGAGACTCTCTATTCATCTATTTTTTAATCTCCTTCCCCTGACTTCATTTTTTTTTCTCCGACGAGCGTCTCTCCCTTTTTTAATCTCTTCCTTTCTCTCCACTCGTGTGCCTCTCTACTTTCTTTTTTTCAATAGTTCTGACAAACCTCTCCAGTGAATTTTCTCGTTCTTCTCGAGCTCCCCCTTTAAGCCGAGGATCCTTGCTTATTTATAGGCAACAACCGACTTTAGTGTGAACAGGTGACTAGGAAGCAGCCGTAACTTTTCCTTGCTGTTCACGTTCGGTTCTTTTTTCCACCGATCTGCTCTCTTCAGCAAGGATAACATTATAAAAATTTTAGTCCATCTTCTTGCAGGCGTACTCAGAATTTTCACGTCCCCAATTTAATGCGTGCATGTGCAGGCATTAATGAGGGGGGAGAAAATGGACGTTGGATGGTTATTTCTTCTTCATGCTTGGAGCTTCTTATACGGCTACTTGTCCCTCCCTTCTATAGGACTGCCGCAACTTTTGACTTTTCTTGCTTGTTACTTGCTTCTTTCTTCATCAAATTTCTCGTTGCTTCACTAGAGTTAACACCCACACTTGAGAGAATATATCATGGACTCATTTTGCTTCCGAGGGTTCCTCTAGAATCTGCACGTTCGCGGAATTTGTGCATGCATGCGCATGCATTAATGAGGAGAGACAACGGACGTGCAAGAACTCTTCTTTCTTCTATTTTTTTGACTTTCATTGTGTGTTTTCATACCAGCAAGAGAGAGACTACCTTTCGCGCATCTTATTGATCGAGGCCCCTACTACATCCGCCGAATTAATGCATGCATTGATGAGAGAGAGACAATCCTTTTGTGAATATTATCGACCACGAGCCGCTGCGTCTTGTTGCCCTTTAGTACCGATGCAAATGCGACTACATGAAATGCAATTTTACTAATTTTTTTCATGTAACTAATTACTAAATGATTAGGCAAAAATTTAGGTGTCAACATATAATATATTTTTTTCATTTATTTATTTATTTATTTGCAAAATAGACGAACGCCCTATACGATCAACAAAATTTTAGGTGTCAAAAAAGTTCTAATAGGGAATGGGTGAGAAATGAATAGCAGCTAAAGAGGATGACAATAGATTATTTCTCCAAACTTCACCAAATGGTCGGGCCAAAAAACTTTCAACCCTTAGTTACCAATTAACCATGTATGGTGGGAGAAAATATGAGTCAAACATTGATTGAACACATCATTATGGAGGAGGTTTCCACTGCATTTCATCAGCTAGGAGCAACCAAGGTCCTTGGACCATATGGTTTAAATGGTTTGTTTTATAAGCATTGCTAGTAGGATATCCAAATAGATATTCATAGGGAGATACAATGTTTCTTTGATCTAGGTTACTTGAACCCTGATATGAATCCAAGTATAATAACTTTCATTCTAAAAATCCCCAATCCGCACTTGCTTGAATAGTACCACCCCGTTATGTTATACAACTTCATCTATAAAAGTCATTTTCAAAGTCGTGGCTAACCATTTGAAACAATGCCTACCATATTTAATTGCGATAGAGTAGAGTGCATTCATCAATGGGAGATAAATTCAGGATAACATCCTAAACATTCAAGAGGTTCTTCATCAGTTGAGATTTAGACAACAAAAGAGGAAATTTCAAGCGGTTCTTAAACTAGACACGCAAAAAGTATATGATCGCAAAGTGCAATTTCCTTGAAGAGTGTATGATAAGGATGGGTTTATGAGGAAAGTGGATAAATTGGGTGATGCAATGCATCACATTAGTGTCTTTTAGCATGAAGTTTAATGGAGAACCCCTCTCATATTTTAAACCAACATGTGACACCCGACAAAGTGACCCTTTATTCCCCTATCTTTTTATTATCATGGCTAATGTTTTATCTCATTTGATGAAACAAGCAATAGACATGAGTACATATATTAAGTTGAATGGCAATTGCCCTACATTATCCCACATTCTTTTTGTTGATAGCTCCACTTTTTTTTTCTCTGGATGGTACGACCTAAGAATGTCAAAATGTAGTTCTTGTCTTACATCAATATTTCTTTGCATATGGTCAGGCCATTAATTTAAATAAGTCAGGGATGTATTTTAGTAAGGGCTACCCACAAAGTCTGAGAATGAACATGACTTTGGAAATGAGAGTGCCAGATATAGAAAAGACTAGAATTACTTGGGTATACATTCTGATTTGGGGGGCTCAAAAAGGAGATGTTCACGTTGATCCTTGGGAGAGTGAATATGAAACTAGAAAGTTAGAAGGAAAACTTAATGTCAAAAGTGAGGAAGGAGGTACTAATTAAGGCAGTGGTTTAGGCATTACCCCAATATACGATGTACATTTTTAGAATTCTAATTTCTATTTATAGGGCAATTGAGAGGAAAATAGCTACATAGAAATAGCAGTAAGGCTATTGGTCTATGTTGGAGAAATTGGGACTCTTTGAAGCTCATAAAGGATGAAGGCGAACTTGGGTTTAGAGACCTACTAGATTTCAATAAAGCCATGTTAGGAAAATAAGTATGGAGGTTTTGGCAACACCTTGAGACTTTTTGGAGTCAAAGTATGAATTTCTGGAAAGCAGGGAGAAGGGCATGGCTTTCATGGGGTTGGCAAAGCCTTATCACAGGAAGAGAAGCCATTTCTCTTCTTATGATATGGACAGTCAGCAACATCAATAGTGAACAAATCAAGATTAACCGCTTAAAGTGGCTAGCCTAATAATGACTGGAGATGGAAAATGGAATGAGCCACTCATAAATTCCATGTCTGATGATGACCAGATAGCAAGAGAAATATTCTTGACTCCTATTGGCCCCCCAAACACAGCAGATAGACTTGCATGGACAAACACTAAGTCTAGGAATTACACAGTTAAAAAGTGGATCACGGCAATAGAGCCTCAATGGAGCAAGTTAAAATAGCCATAGCATCCTCATCATATCAACCCAAACCTGGACTATGGAAACATGTGTGGCAAGCTAAGACTATTCCAAAAATCAATTTTTTCTTTATGGGGGTATGTCAAAATGCTATACCTACAACGGACAATCTTGTTAAGAGGAAGGTGTGGTACCTGAACCAATTTGCTTGGTGCACAAAATGGAAGTCGAGACCATTGAACCCACTCTGCTGTTGTGTCCTTGGACATTGCAGAACTGGAGTGCAACTGAGCTGAACATCCAAATTATCGGATTGGATTAACTCATATGGATGAGTGGATAATCAAATTGAAAGAAGACCCAGTTACCTTCTCAAGATTTGAACTTGCAGCAACGACTGCGTGGCTGGTTTGGAAAGCCCGAAGTCACTTCATCTTCCGAAAACAAAAGACCAGTTCCAGAACTCCTTGTCAATTCAACCATAGGTTTGAAATGAAAATGCAGCGAGATGGATAAAAAAAGATGGGAAAACGACAGTTGAAGAGAGAGATTACCTCGGAAGTGGAAGCGGGTGCACTTATCAACCGGGCCGTGACTTATTGAGAGGTTTTGCTGGCCTATCCTTGGCTCATTCCACTAGGGAAACGAATTTAGTTGCTGATTAGGTTGGTAAGGTTATCAATTGGGTCTTGTATCCCAATCCTGCTCTTTTCGATTTACCATGCTCTGATGCAAAAGACTTCTATTCACTAAAACTCTTTTTAGTGAATGCTACTTTTCTTTCGACCAAAAAAAAAAAAAAAAATCTTTTTTCAAAGAAAATATCCATCTATACATTTTACAAATTAGACACCATTTGCTTACGTGAGAAGCAACTTTTATTGAAATGGAAAAGGTCTTAGATGAAACAGTCCCGGGAAATTTATCTTTGAACAAACTCAATATTCCATTTTTAAAAAACATAAAATTTACTGATGGGTAATTCTATCAAGTGTTCTCAGAATTTTATGAGGTTTTCGTTGTTTCTTTTGATATTAGGGCATGCTTTATTAGTTTAACGTGATGGACTTTTTCATCCCCCATTTCTGATTAGCAAAAACTTCATTTGATGTAGAATTTAGCGGGGATTACTCTTGACTTCCCTGAAATTTGATATAACACACAACCATACGTATCTTAATGTACTGTCCACAAAACAACTTTCTTAAGCTTGGACCCTCGATGCGCAATGCATAACTTCTGAATGCGTCCTCTATTGGATAGATCGCACGATGCAGGTTTAGGAGCATGTTTTCAGGGCCATGTAAAAGCCCTATTGAACTTAAAAACTTGTTGGTGTCTATTTGGACGGGTGATCCAGAACTCAGAACCCGATTCGCATACCAATGATCTTGTTTTTCTTTTTCTTTTTTCAATGTGTTGCTCGACCATGTTTTCATTTTGCCTTGCGTATAATTGCGAGTGTCCTCTTTGTTTTGATGTGAATCACTCTTTATTCCTCGACTCACTCTCAAGTTACAGTATCCAAACAGAAAATTTTGAGTCTTTTTGGTTCGAATTGGGTATAATTATAGGAATTTGGATAGTTTGGTGCTTCTATTCAATCTAGAGCAGGTTTTGGGCTGTTGTTGCTGTCAGTTTTTTTCCTTCACACCCTCTGTCATAGTAATTTTGCGATTATCGACTTGTCATGTTCAGAGTTTTTTTTTTCTTTTTTCTTTTCACGGCGTGGCAGGGAAATGTTAGCACAATCTAGAGTATATTACCAGTTTTCCTACAAGAAAATTAAAAGAAACTTAACAAGCCAGAAGAAGATAATTGCAAATGAACTGGTCGTCACTGCACAGAACGTGGAGGAAGAATCCACTTAGAAATTGAGCCCGAAGCTAGAAAAAATTGAACCTTAGAAAAGAAACCCACAGGAAGGGAAAACACCAACCGGGTAAGATAAGCCCGAGATTGCTTTCCTTTGACTAAGCAACCGAATACAAATTGATCTTTGCTTCTTCTTCTTCTTTAGGGTACACAATTTTCAAATCCATTCATTTTTACAATATTAGGGAATCAATTTGCCAAAAAAAGAAGAAGAAGAAGTCAAATTTAGAAACTGCAAAGAAATTTCCTTCCTATTGTTGTGAAAGCTATCCACAAATAAATCCGCCACCGTCTTATTTTAGATTGACTGCAAGTACAACAATATCTACATAATTCCCACTAACAAAATAAAAAGTTAGGTGGTCCACACATTTTACATTTTCTTTGCTTGACTTTGTTTATTGGTTGACTTGGACATTTCGATGACCGATGACTCCAATTCAATCGTATTATGCATCCCTTTAATGAGCCTCTATCACACACTAATTAAAATTTTCATTGCATCAGATCAAATAGTATAGAGATGATTAATTCTATCTGCTGCACATTTTTTGTACCATGTTTTACTCTTGACATGGAATGTTGTAGACGAGTTGTGATTCAAAGAATAATTACTTGTGCCCCCCTTTGTCTTGCAAAGAGGTCCATACTATAAGCTCTAACTTTCAATTGAAAAGCGGCCCAAAAGGTTGCAGGAAGTCGAAGTGAGCCAACTTACTTTATCTTACATCTGTATGTAGATTGATATTACATGAAATCTATCTCCTATGAGACAAACTCTACAATGGTTATTTTTATGGCCAAATTATGGCGGTCGATGACAGATTGCACGTCCCATGTGAAGAAGAAGAGCTACTCCCTTCCTTAATCCTTATGTTTTAATAAACTGCAGGTTTAATTAAAATTGAGCATGTGATGTCACGCGCTTTAAATTTTGCGCAGGTGGAATTTGGGTCAGACTGAGACAAGATAGCAAAGTGTACGGTGTTGAGTGAGCAAAGAAATAACAGGGGATGACTTACACAACCATGAAATTATAGAGGGCAAATTGGAATTGGAATTAGCCACCAAAAATAGAGCTCATGACAGGGTATTTGAATGGGGAATTTAGGTTACTATTAGTAATACTATTTATGTTAAGACTGTTCACAATTTTTGTGTATTAAATTATTAAGAAGCTTGTTGACAGTGGAAAATGACGAGTAAAAGACAAGGTTAGACAAGATTAATATTGAATAGTTTATACTTGCGATTAATTATTCTTCAACTTCGAAAATAAGTAGGGAGCAAGATACAAAGAACAAACAAAAATGCTTAGAAGAAGATGATTGGTTTGACCTTCATTATATATTGCCAACTCATTCAATGCAAACGAATTAAACAACATTATTACTTGAAAGTCGAGTGGGCCAGGTTTATTTTCATCAACGTTACTACATGTTCTCATTTCTGTCTTCACACTATAGCTCTTCTGACATATTGGCCTTCTTACAACACAGATGCCTCACTTACAAGGATTATTATTCAATTTAAGGCACAATAGTTCATTTTTACGATGCTTAAGCTGATTTTTCGAGAGAATCAATTTGCCAAAGGAGTCGAATTAAAAAACGGGAGAGAAGTTTCCTTCCTAGTCAACGTGACAGATATCCATAAAATGAATACACCGCCATGTGATGCTAGCTTGACTGCGTGTACAACAACCTCTGCATCGTTTCCGCCACTATTGTTGACTTTGACTTTGTGTTACTTTTTGACTTGGACATTTCAATGACTGATGACCCCCAACTGATCCTTTCGATCATATGATCGATCCCTTTATTGAGTCTCCATGACAATTACCAAGCAGAAACTTCCATTCTTGCACCAAACAGTGCAGAGATGATTAATTCTATCGGCTCCATATTTATGTGCCGTGTATTTTTGCTCCTATTAGATGTGCTACTACTCCCCGTTACTCATTGGCGTACTCCAACTTAAGTTATAATGATCAGTACAGGATCATTTTTGGATCCCCAGTAGTAGCCTTTCTAAAATGCTCACAGCCCATTGCTTCTACTTCGTATGTTGATACCAAACCGTGTATCAAGGGAGCATACTCTGTCGGCAGACCTCCTACTTTTTCCCAGATGAATGCGTACATACTCTTCTTGTGTTTGATCAATTAAGAGCATCGGACATCAAGGATTCTTGCACTATAACCATGATGGCATTCGCATCGGACTATGTTTTGGGGTGGGAAGGGGATCAGTATCATCCGGTGAGCTTATCATACAAGGACCTCCACAACATGATGGCCGAGGGATTCAATCTCTCCTATGGGAATCAAAAGTCCCATATACATTCTATGGAATTTACTTCTTGCGTTTGTGCATGTTGGGAATAACAGATCCCCGAAAACCGGATTCGACACTAAATCGAACCCCTAAAGCAATGCGGAAGACGAAGCCCGGGAATATCACGTATCACCGATCGTAAAGCACACCACGGATTCGAGCGTACCTTGTTAGCCACAGATTAGACACAGACGCCAATAAGAGGAAGAGAGTCTAGCCCTGTTCGATCCGATGACGCCTTGAAGGGAAGAAAAACGCTTACTGTTTTTCTTTTCTTTTCTTTTTTTGGAGAGAGAGAGAGCGCGCGGGAGAAGACGTACGTACGTTTTTTTTGTTTTCCAACAAGGGTCTTCTCCCTCTCTCTCATCCCTTTTATACGTCCCTCCATCCACGGGCCCTATTCCTGTGGGCCGGGCTTTTTGGGCCCAACTTGGGCGGACGGGCCTTAAGCCCATTGCTAATAAAACCTTCATCTCTCACTCGCACATGGTGGGCCGAACATGGATTCTCTTTACCTCTCTTCAACATTCATACCGGTGAATAATCCGTGCGACCAGCATATTTTGAGAGCTCGTTACTATACATCTGTTAGGAATATATAGCAGCTTATAATGGACGTCTCACTTTGAGTAGATTTAGTATGCAGTACCCTAGATCAATTGATCACATTTATATCTTTCTTGATCTCTTTTAAACAATTATACATATATTGTATTCACAATTATAATTATCACAAAGACAGTCATAATTAGTCGACCAGTGACTACAAAACTATAATGTGATTCCCCAAAATCGATCTTCCTCTTTCCTTCAAACTCTCAATTTCAATTCAGCTTGCTTTTCTAGAAATGTCCCATTAGATCGAATCAACTCATGACCATTGGCAACATTCTAAGATAGCAAACACTAAATAGAAACCTTGATAATAAGTCAAAGTCATGAGGGCACTAAAATTGAGGAACTCTTTTCCTCAAGAGTCTTACACGTCATAAAAGTTGAGATCAAACTTTTTGCCACTCTTATTGGTCGGCTCATGCATACGTAGTATGAAATACGTATTACGATATTAACTCCTTTCCCATGGAGTGTATGTCTACACTTTTCAATACCGTACAGATGATAGTTCAGACATACCCAATGTCTAACTTGAGTTCACATATCTACTTATTCACAAAATTCATCAGAACTCACATCTGGCATCATAGACAGATAAAGTAAAATATGTGGGTTATTTTACTTTCGGACATAGTAAGTATTATGTCATCATCTTAACACCCAGTTAAGGCGACATACGTATTTTAAGCTTGAGCTCTCGATTATCACCTAAATAATAAGCTTAAAAACAGTCTCATCTCTATTTATCAAATAGTAAATAGAGGCGATTACCCGTGTAAGTGGGCTAATCTTATATATGTCTGACATACTTTCTCAATTTAAAATAATGCACTGAGCATTAATATGCATAAAGATCAAACAAAGATTCATAGGCATTAATGATGAAAAACACAAATTCATCAAATGTGAACACTTCAGGGAAATTACAATCCAGTACATCAGACTTTACGCAATTCTAGAGATTTTACATGGCCACAAAACACATCTCTAGGTATTGGCTTTGTCATAGGATCTGCTACCATTCTATGCGTAGATATGTACTGTAAGTTCGCATTATTTCGTGCAACCATATCTTTGACAAAATTATACTTGGTATCTATATGTTTGGTCTTGCCATGATATTTTGGATCTTTTGTGTACGTTTTTGCTGCTTGGCTATCACAGTTAACCAATAATGAATCTGCAGCACTTCCAATAACACCTAAATGATCCAATAATCTCTTAAGTCAAACATCTTCTTATATTGCTGCTGATAATGCCACGAACTCAGTTTCCATTGTGGACTAGGCTATACACATTCGTTTCTTACTGCTCCAACATATGATGCCATTATTCGGTAAGAAAATAAACCCAGAGGTAGATTTTCTTTCATCTAAATCTCCTCTCCAATCAGCATTAGAATAGCCTTAGAGTTGCAGATCATTTCCTTAATAACTCAATGTATAATCAACAGTCCCCTTTAGATACCTTAGTATTCATTTAACGGCTTTCCAACGCGCTTGACCTGGGTTGGATTGGTATCTACTCACCATTCCAACTGCATAACATATGCCAGGTCTTGTACACATCATAGCGTACATCAAGCTCCCAATAGCACTAGCATAAGGAACATATTTCGTTTGTTCCTTCTCTTGTGGAGTCCTTGGACACAGTCTATGGCTCAATCCTTCACCTTTTGCAATAGGAGTGTCTATGGGTTTACAATCCCATATCCTTCAATTCAAAGTTGGAAGACAACTAACTCTTGACAGTATTGACAAGTTCCATATTGCTTCCAGCAATTAGTATATCATCAACATATAATGATATGATCACAAATTGATCATTGGATCTTTTGATATATATATATAATGATCATCATCTATCATTGTAAAATCATATGCCATTATAGCATTATGAAATCGTATATACCATTGTCTTGACGACTGCTTAAGGCCATATATCGACCTCAAAAGTCGACATACATTTTCTTTTTGGCCTTTCACTATGAAACCAGCATGTTGTTCCATATATGTTCCTTCCTCTAATTCTCCATTGAGGAGAGCAGTCTTTACATCCATTTGATGTAACTCAAGATCCATACTAACCACTATTGCCAGAATTATGCGAATCGAGGTAAATCTCACTACAGGAGAAAATGTTTCTTCATAATCAATTCCTTCCTGTTGATTATACCCCTTCACCATAAGGCGAGCCTTATGCCTTTCTATCGAGCCATTAGCATTTTGCTTTATTTTGAGAACCCATTTGTTCCCAATAGCTCTGCATCCTTTTGGAAGATCAACCAGTTCCCAGACTTGGTTTGATTTCATTGACTCCATTTCCTCTTCCATTGCATGAATCCATTTTTCCTTACTAGGGCAATTAGAGCCTCATTAATATTTCTTGACTCATCCTCATCTTGTGGAGCAATTATAAAAGTGGCGACTTGTTCGCCGTATGGGAGATAGTACACTTTGCACATCATTTCCCATCAAGCTCCCACTCGGATTAGATAATGACGATGTCATCTCATCATATGGTTATAACTGAGAGTGAGTTGAATTAAATTCATCACTTCTCATGTTACTCCCACTTGGACGAACTCCACTAATATCATTATCTTGATCCAATATTTTAAATAGGGAGTAATCTTCCCCTATTTCGCCATTCTTAGGAAATTCATCCTCTAAGAATGTGACATCCCGTGATTAAAAATCAGTTATACTCCAACTTTCCTACTCACCTATGAACACATACCATTTCGAGTGTTCGAGTATCTCATTAAAATACTCTACTTTCCTTTAGGACCCAATTTCCCAAACTTGTGAGAGGACTTATGAGTATAGGCAGCACAACCCCATGGCTTAAGAAAACTTAAGTCCGGTTTTCTACCTATCCATAACTCATATGGAGTGGAACTAACTGATTTGGAAGGCACCCGGTTAAGTATATAGGCAGCAGTTAACAACACATCACTCCAAAAAGTGATATGTAAGTTAGCATGCGCCATCATGGACCTAATCATTTCCAGTAGGGTTTTATTTCTTCTCTCTGCAACACCATTTTGTTAAGGAGTATATGGAATAGACGACTGCATTTCTATTCATTTTCATCACATTATTTTCTGAACTCATCAAATAAATTTTCTCAACCTCGATTGGATCTCAATGCTTTTATTTTCTTGTCTAATTGATTTTCTACCAGGTTCATAAACCTTTTGAAACAACTTCTTGCTTCAGATTTATGAGAAATCAAATAGACATATCCGAATCGAATATAATCATCTATAAAAGTGATGAAATAAACAGCCCCATGCCTTCCTCTCACATTCATTGCACCACAAACATCAGAATGGATTAAATGCAGAGGAAATTCAGCTCTTTTATCTTTTCCAAATGGTTTCCTTGTCGTTTTCCCTACTAGGTAATGCTCACATATGGGCAAATCGACATTTTCAATGTTGCCCAACAAGCCCTCTTTGGCTAGTCTATTCATACGATGTTGGCCAATATGGCCAAGTCTAGCATGCCACATAATCACATCATTATCATATAAAGTAGAAGACGTGAAACAAGGGAATAACAAATATTGACATCACCACAGTCAACATTTAGTACAATAAAACCATCCAGAAAGTGACCACAATCATAGTAGTTTGTATATAAATACAAATCTACACCGTTATTACGGAAGTTCACACTAAAACCAAGCAACCAACATCAAAACAGAGACACTTAAATTTCGGACGAATCTCAGGCATATAAAACATCATGTAGGAACAAGGTGCGCCCACCACACATGTTCGGTTGGCGGTACCAATCCCTTTAACTTCAGCTCTGGAGTTGTTTCCCACATAGATCCACTTAGTTCCAGTTGGTATTCGTCGGAATTCCACGAAGGATCCTCTATCCTTTGCTACATCGTATGTTGCTCATGAATCTACAGTCCATAGAGGATTGGACTCAGTCTATAAAACAGAACTTGACACAAAAGCAAAGTTCTCAAATGTACAAGAGGTGTATACCTTCTTTGGCTCACGACGGTCGCGAGCATAGTGACCTCTATTGTCACAATTGTAACACCTCACCCTTGACATTTTCTTCACTTGAGGACGTTTTCCTCTCTTGTGTTGGTTAACTCTTGATCTCTTGCAATAAGGACTTGATCATTTGCATTCCCACATATTGAACAAATCAATACGTTTGCGCTTAGAACTCAAAGCCCTTTTCTGAGCTAGAACCAGCATTGCATATATCTATTTTCGGCTCACATGCCATTAAGCGGTCCTCTACTAGCTCAAGGTGGCGCACAGCATCCTCAAGATCTTCCATAACATTGTCAAGAGCTTCTAGTGCTTCTTGCTTTTCCAGCACATATTGAATCTTCATATTCAATATTTCACAATTGTTGCCGTTCACATAAGCAATTACGTTCTTAGTTGATGAACCCATTAATTTGAACACATCAGACATATATGCACGAATAATTAATGCCTATCATTTATGCATCCACTTTGCACAGACCCATCATATCAATGAATAATTTCAAGTAAGGTTTCAGAATCAAAAGGTCACTATGTTTCCAATCATCCTCCAAAAATCCTAACTTAAAACTATTATTAATATAATTGTCTTATGCAAAATAAATTCTATGAAGTTACAAAAACTCTTATGAACTACGCCTGACTAACTACCCTGACAATCAGCAATAAAAAAGTAACGGATAATTGACATCCAATAAAATAATAATGCTTTCAACTAATACAACAATCCATTACACTAAGTAATATATCCAAAAGAAATATCAACATAGAAAGAGATATTCAACACTTAAAAACATCTCAAACTAATCTAAGAAATAAATAGGGAATGTCCCTTCTAATCTATCGGTCAAAACATCGAGAAAATTGAAGGCACATTTGCCAACCATGGAAAAACTTTTGGAGAGCTTTCATGTCGCCACCAAGGCGCATTTACTCTACGCCATGTGGCGCTCAATCTAAGGGTTGAAGTTTTGGCAAACTCAATCCTATAGTACTCTCTTACAAAAGCTTTCACTAGCCTCCTATAACCTGGGACCACGTTGACCTCCCATAGCCGATCTAACACTGCTTGCCATTCAGGTGGAAGAATATTCATCAAAGCCGGCACCTTCTCAAAATCCAGCATAAGATAATAATTCCAGATGATTTCCTATATCATCTAATTGACCCTGACCACATGTGATACTAAATCACCGTCATGCCACTGATAATCAGCTAACTCTTTCATCAGCTTTTTCAGTGTAGCTCTTCCTTCGTCCGTTCTCGGGATTGCAGGTATCCGTGCATAACACATCATAGTTCCTGCAACAAATGTAGAACCAATAAATGGATCACTTATAATCCACAATAAACAAAATGAAAAATACATAATTTTTCATGATTCATGCAACAAATGCAAAATAAAAAATGGATTACCTCTAACCCACACAGACATAATCGAAAAAAGAAACAAATTCATTTTTTTTTGGGTCAACAGTCAACGGTCAACGCAGGTCAACGGTCAACGGTCGTCGGTCGTCGGTCAACAGTCCACAGTCAGGTCGTTAATCGCCGGACTGGTTGGGCCGATCGGGCCGAACCGACCGCACGTGCCGCGCGTGTGCGCGGGTTGACGTCACACAGACGTCATCTGGCACGTGCCGCGCGCATGCCAAGCGTCCGCGGTCAGGTCGGGTTGGATCGTCGGCCAGTGATCGGTGGCCAACCGTCATCCAGTTGGCGACGTCGGCGGTGACGTCATCCCAGCGGTTACCGACCGTTGGGTGATGTCCAGCGTCGGTCCGTTGATCGCCCGGTGCGTGCCATTTCGCCGGCCGGGCGACGCGCACGTGCCGGTTCGCCAATCGGCGCGTGTGCCGCATGCGCTAGCCGAGCCAGCGCTTCGGGCGCATCGCGCCCACGCGCAGCGCCTTCTGGCCGCGCGTGTGGGCACGTGCAGCGTCACCCGGCGGTGCACGACCTGTCGACGGACTCGCCTCGACGAGCCCTTTCACCCTATATCTTCAAAAATCGATTTCGAGTCACAGAAACTCGAAAAAATGGAGGAACAGCGCTCGGGTGTCGGGATTTTTCGCCCCGATCCGTACGGCCGAAAATTTTCGCGAAAAATCAATCAAAAAACATCAAACAGGTCGGGAAAACGTGAACTAGGGCTTTGATAGCAATGTTGGGAATAATGAATCCCCGAAAACCGGATTCGACACTAAATCGAACCCCTAAAGCAATGTGGAAGACGAAGCCCGGGAATATCACGTATCACCGATCATAAAGCACACCACGGATTCGAGCGTACCTTATTAGCCACAGATTAGACACCGACGCCAATAAGAGGAAGAGAGTCTAGCCCTGTTCGATCCGATGACACCTTGAAGGAAAGAAAAACGCTTACTGTTTTTCTTTTTTTCTTTTTTTTTGGAGAGAGAGAGAGAGCGCGGGAGAAGACGTACGTACGTTTTTTCCAACAGGGTCTTCTCCCTCTCTCTCATCCCTTTTATACGTCCCTCCATCCACGGGCCCTATTCCATTGGGCCGGGCTTTTTGGGCCCAACTTGGGCGGACGGGCCTTAAGCCCATCGCTAATAAAACCTTCAGTGCATTCACTATAACTCAAGTTTTTCTTTTTTTTTTCTTTCTTTCTCTTTCTGTATTTTTCTTTGGAATTTACTTCTTCTTCTTCTTCTTCTTACTATTTGTTTTGTTGGTCAATGACTATAAATTCCAATTGACTGTTGATTAGTTGGTGGACTTAATCATTTGATACATCCAAGGGAACAAGAGGAAATCTTCCTTAAAAAAGATCATGCTGTAATAACATGGCTTCCAAGAATGAATTGAACAAAGCTGGATCTAAGTGCTATATAAGAGAGTGAAACTCGGTCACTCTTTTTTATTCAAGACTTCTTCACTTGCAACTTTCAACGAACAAAAATGTCTTTGCACTTTGAGTGAATGTATGAATTTATCTTTGACTTGTGTTACAGCTTAACGTGAATTCTTTGTATGTTGAACTGCTTAACCGCTAAAATGATAGATTTAGTTCTTCATTGATTGGTCCATCGTTCTACTTCAGTCATCTCGAACGAAATCGCTTGCTTTTGGCAGAGTTACAAGGGCGGGCCACGATTTACGTTGCACTTCGGAGTCTCCCCTTTTTCTTGGGTATGAGTAGTCCTTTCTCCTTACAACTATAAAGATCTCAAGTAGCACTCTTGACAAAAAAAATTATATGCATAAAAAGAATCATTACTCTAAGTTAATCAATGAACAAATTTATGCACAGCCTTTGTCGCAGCAAAATTCGTGCTCGGAGCTCCATGTGTCCTGATATTTTTATTCTATAAGTTGAAGAGAAGGCACCTAGCAGCGGACGAGAACATCGAAAAATTCTTTGGAGCTCATAGTAACTTTTTGCCTATAACATACTTTTACTCGGAAATTAGGAAAATTACAAAAAATTTCAAACACAAATTAGGTGAAGGACGATATGGCTCCATGTACAAAGGAGTACTTAGAAGTGGCAATGAAGTTGCTGTTAAAATTTTGAACAAATCAAAATCTAATGGCCAAGATTTTATAAGCAAAGTGGCTACTATTGGAAGGATCTACCTTGTTAATGTGGTGCAACTTGTTGGTTTTTGTTTTAACAACTCTAAGCCAGCTCTCATGTACGATTTCATGTCGAACGACTCGATGGATAAGCACATTTTCTCTCAAGATGGCAACGACTCTGTTGATTATAAGAAAATATATGAGATCTCTCTTAATGTGGATAGAAGGATAGAATATTTACATTGAGGATGCGATATGCAGATTTTGCACTTTGACATCAAGCCAATATTCTTCTATATCAAAATTTCACTCCGAAAATTTCTGACTTTGGGCTTGCAAGACTCTATCCTATGGACCATAGCATAGTATCCTTGACGGCTGCAAAAGGAACTTTGGGATATATGGCTCCCGAGCTATTCTACAAGAATATTGGTTGTGTCTCGTATAAAGTTTATGTTTATGATTTTGGAATATTGCTAATGGAAATGGCAAGTAGGAAGAAAAATGTAAAGGAAAATGTTGAGCATTCAAGTCAAATTTATTTCCCTTTGTGGATCTATGATCAACTCAGCAAAGACAACGAGGTTGAAACGGAAGAAGTAGAAGGGGATGGGGAGATAATGAAGAAGATGGTGATAATTGCCCTTTTGTGTATACAATTATTCCCTAATGATCAGCCATCAATGAGCAGGGTACTAAACATATTTGAAAGAGATATTAATAAACTACAACTATCTCCGAAACCACTTCTGTATCCATCCGAGAAGCCGGTTGATGATGTCGGCACTGAAACGAAAATTGAATCGTTTTCAACTACATCAAGTGCTCCAACAATTTCTAAAGCATACCAATTCTACAATAGCAATGAGATTACAGAATCGTGTATTGTATGATTTTTTTTTTTATCTCCTTGTTTGAATGAATGCAAAATAAACGTAGTTCAATCAAAAGCATGATTGACCATGTAATTCGTGAACGTATATGATTTTAGCGTCTGTAGCATCTTGTGTTTTGCGGGAGAATTGCCTCTTTGGCTATCTGTTTACATTTCTTGTTTCCCGAGTGCTCCTGATATGACAGACCAAGCTCGAATTGTATGGAGCAATGAGTCTTTCTCTCTCCTCTCCCGTTCTCCACTGTGCAATATCAAGCTCTCCCCTTCCCACCAAAACCCCTCACCCTCGCCCCTCGACCCACTTCGATGTCAGCCGGGTCCGCGAAGCAATCTCCCACCTCGACCTCATCTCCCGTGATGGGTCCCATCCCGACCTCCTCACCTTCTCTTTCCTCCTCAGATCCTGCACTCGCTTCCGTGAGTTCCCACTCGAGGAGCGTCCATTGCGCGCTCGCTCCCAGCTTGACCCCGACTCGGTGATCCTCAACTCGCTCATCAGTCTCTACTCATAATCCAATGACTGGGATGAGGCGGAGGACTTTAGGGACATGGGTAATAAAAGGGTTTGGTTTCTTGGAGTTCCATGATCTCTTGCTATCCCAATAATTACAAGGAGTTTGAAGCGGGCGATACTTTCATTCAGCTCCAAAGAATGCGTCAATTGGTGATACAGTTTTCAGGCTTGTAATCAAAAGCAGCTACGTTTATTCTGATGTCCGTTTTGGGTGTGCATTGATTGACATGTTTGCAAAGGGTAGTGCTGGATTGGTTTCAGCTCGTAAGGTGTCCGAGAAAATGCCCGAGAGGAATGTGGTTGCTTAGACTTTGATGTTGACAATATTTTCTCGGGTTGTCCAGAGGAAGCTGTCGATTTGTCTCTGGATGTGCTTGTGAGTGGGCCTGTGCCAGATAGCTTTACAATCACAGCTGTTATGTCGGCATGTTCAGACTTGGAGTCGCCATGGCTTGGAGTTCAATTGAATTCGTGGGCTATACGGTCAGGACTGGCTTCGCATTTATGTGTTGGATGCAGCTTAGTGGACATGTACGTGAAGTGGGTAGCTAGTGGATCGCTTCATGATTCGAGAAAGGTGTTTGATGGGATGCAAGATCAGAACACCGTGCTGGGATTCTTTTTCTGATACGGAGACTAAAAAACCAAAGAAAAGGATGTTGACTGAGACAAAATATATTGTTGGGGTTTGACTAGGATAACCATGAATCATAGATGGCTGAGTGGAATTAGCCCAGTAATTTTGATCACGATAGGTGATCTATTTACATGGGGTATGCATTAAGATAGGCACATAATATCAATATATTGAGTTGTCAAGATGTTCCTTAATAGAGAAAAATAATGAATAAAAGACAAAGTTAGAAAATATTTCCAAATAGCTAATATACTAGATGAATAACTTGGAAACTGCAAAGAAGATCGGTGGGGTCGAGTACGATATGAAGAACAAGCAGAAATGCCAAATCTAGGATTGAGACTAGTTTTGGTGAGGATGATATATTTTAACTTTTCTACCTAGTTTGCCGGATCTCTTGGTGCGAAGAAGTAATTGGCTAAACAAAATCATTGCTCGGAACTCGATGAACCAAAATCTCTCACCCCCACCCTTTGATCCCCGCCTGATCACCCACCTCATCAATAGCCACCTCCTCAAGCAATCTACAACTTCGATGTCACGTCTGGTGATAGGTAGTAGCGTAACCCATGAATGACTTGCACATGTCATAGAGGAAAAACATAATAGGCCGACTATTTTGTCCTTTACAATGAATGGAATGAGTATTCCTCCGTTTGTGTGATCCCAAGTGTAGGATGTTGGGTAAGACAATTTTAATTTTTAGGGGTTGACTAAGACAATCATGAGATTATAGGGGGCTGAGTGGAATGAGCCCAATAGTTGATCACGATAGGTGATTTATTTGAATATGGTGGACATTTTAACAATTAGTAATGGTAGGTATTGTAAGATCAGTATGCAATACTGATATATTGAGTTTTCGATGTGCTTACCCTCGGAGAAATGATAAGTGAAAAAGGACAAGGTTAGACAAGACTTTTGAATAGTTGATGTACAAGATGAATAACTTCACTTAAAAAAATAAAAAAAATGAATGGGCATCGACTATGGAGCAAGATATGAAGAACAAACAGAAATGCCCAGTTTTGGATCGAGACTTGTCTTGGTGACGATGAAATGTTGACTTTCATACCGGCTTTGCCGGATCTCTCGATGCAAAGAAGGAATGGGTTCAACAAAATCATTACTTAAAAATTGATGAACAGAATGTTATTATCATTAATATTATTTTCTCCTTTTCGTTTTCACAATTTAACGATGAGACGATGATGAGATTTTGGACTTGAAATAAAGTAGAACATCATATGCCATCACTCAAAAATACTTCAATTCAATTTTGGCTACAATTGCCACAGTAAGTTAAATCTAGAAACGGCATAAATTTCTTTCCCAATCTATGTGAAAGCAATTCGTTTGCTAATCTGCCACCACGTTATGTTATCTTGATTGCAAGTACAACAATTTTTACATAATTCCCTCTGATATAATAAAACTTTAGCCGGCTATGCACTTTACTTTTTCTTCACTTGACTTTGTTTTATCAGTTGACTTGGGCATTTCGATAACCGACGACTCCAACTCTTTTCAATTATATCATGCATCCCTTTACTAAGCCTCCATCTCATCACCAATTAGAAGTTTCATTGCATCAAATGAAACAATATAAACATGGGTAAAAATCTCCACGGCACATTTAATGTACCGTGATGTACTCTTGATATGAACTGTTCTACTACTAGACAAGCTTCAATTCAAACCATAATTACTTGTGCCCCACTTTATTTGGCGGCAATGTCCAAAACAGAAGCTGTCATTTTTTTATTGAAAGGCGATCTAAAAGGCTGCAGAAACGTAATGCGAGCCAGCTTGCAAACAAATCCGTCTTACATCAGTATGCCGATTAATATTATATGAAATTGGTTTCTAATGAAACGAACTCCTACGACGATGTTTACAGTTATGGCCAAACCATGGCAGTTGATGATGGACCGCACGTCCCATATGAAGAAGAAGAGCAACTCCCTTCCTTAATCATTTTGTTTTAATTAACTGCGGGTTTAATTACAATTGAGCATAAGATATTACTCACATCGGATTTTGCGCAGGTGGATTTTGGGTTGAAACGAGACAAGATATCTAAGCATGCAATGTTGACTGAGCAAAGAAATAACAAGGGATTGACTTGGACAACCATGAAATTATAGATGGCAAGTTGGAATTAGCCACCAAAAGTAGAGGTCATCCTGACAGGGGATTTGAATGGGGAATATAGCTTACTATTGCTAACACTATTTTTGTTAAGACTAGTTTACAATAATAGTGTATTAAAATATCAAGATGCTTGTTGATAGAGGAAAATGATGAGTAAAGACAAGGTTAGACATGATTAATATTGAATAGTTTATATGTGCAATAAGTAACTTTTGAACTAAAAAAAAACAGAACTATGCTTAGGATGGAGACTAGTTCTCGTGGAGATGACTGGCTTAATCTTTACTGCCATAATGCAAAGAAGTATGGACTTAAACAACATTATCACATAAAATTCAAGTGAACCAAATTTATTGTCATCAACGTTACTATATTGTTTTGTTTTCGTCTTCACAATATAGGACTTCTGACATATTGGCCTTATTACAACACATATGCCTCACTTATAAGGATTATTATTCAATTTAAGGAACAATATTTCATTTGTAGGATGGTAAAGCTGACTTTTGGAGAATGAACTCGTCCAAGTAGTCAAAATCAGAAACCGTGGAGAAGTTTTCTTCCAAATCAATAAAGATATCTATAATTGAAGCTGATGGAACCTTTGATTAGTCCCCACAAGCCACTTTTCTTGACTTGACCTTCTGGTACTTGTCGACTTGGAAATTTGAATGGCAGGTGACACCTAGCTTATCTTTTCGATCATGTATCATCCCTTCCTTCGTCGAGCTTCCACCTCAGTTTCCCAGCTAAGACTTCCATTCTTGCATCGCGAAGTAGAGAGATGATTAACGCTTTCAGCTTCATATTTATGTACCGTGTTTTTTTGCTCATATTACATGTTCTACTATTAGGATCGAGATGCAGTGCAAAGAAAAATCACTTCTGTGCCGCTTCATCTTGTGGTGAGATCCGCAACATAAGTTATCCTTTTCGATTGAGAAGCGATCCAAAACGCTGCGGCCTCTCTAGGTATGAGCTAGCTTGTGAAAATAATCATACTGTTCTATATTTACATGCTGGTCGATATTATGTGAAGTCGATCCACTACCGTTACCATGATTACAAAAATAACTTCAGAGGTGACATAACGGTGGTTGACGATGGTCTAGAGAAGAGTAATTGCTCGTCCCTCCCTCGTTACTCTTTGGCGGACACCAACTTCAGTGGAAATGATGTCTACTCTCCTTATTACCAAGACCTAGTGGTCTTCATGAAGTGCTCACTGCCCATTGCTTCTACTTCGTATGTTGATACCAAGCTGTGTATCGATGGTGCATACTCTGCCGGCAGGCCTCCCAACTTTTCCCAAACGAAGTTGTACACATACGCTTTTCATGGTCATGGATCTGATGCATTAAGAGCACTGGACATCCAGGATACTTGCACTATAACTATGATGGCATTCGCATCGGTCCGTAGCTTGGGCAGGGAAATGGATCGTGTGAGCTTATCCTACGAGGAACTCCACGGCATGATGACCGAGGGATTCAATCTCGCCTATATAGAATTCAATTCGCCAGTTGGAACGCTTCGATTTTGCTTCCTGGGTTTCACATATCGTCCGGGGAGGTGCAGTTACTATAACTCCAGTAAGCGACTTTCCCTAGAGCTTTTCTTTCTCTCTCTCTTTCTTCTTCTTCCTCCTCCTTTCTTTCTTTCTTTTTTTCGTCGGTAATTCCCCCTCCTTTCTTAAATGCTAGCTCTATTAAGAGATTTTTCCAAAATTTAATCATCCAGTTACATAGCAAGTTTCAATTGGATACTGTAATACGTAGGACCCACACATTACGTCATTAAAATCTTTAAATGACCCATGTGAAAAATTGCCACATCACTTAAGTAAAATAGTTTGATAAAATTTGAGTAGATTGAGCCTGCACTGCTCTTTTATCGTTCCTCAACCCATGGAGGTTTTCTGGATTTGGTTACTTTAACTTTGAATGGGGAAAAATGTTTGATTTGATAGTAGCTCTTGTCTCTTGCGTTGGTTTGTAAATCAGAATTACGAGACCGGTGGACTTAATCATCTGATACATCTAGGAGAATAGGAGCAAAATCGTCCTTCTTTGATAAGAAAGATCATGCTATGGTGACATGATTTCCCCCGGCGAATAGAATAGAACTGGATCTAGGCGCTATATAGGAGAGTGAAAGTCAATTACTCTTCTTTACTCTAGACTTCTCCACTTGCGACTTTTAATGAATAAAAGCCTGTCTTTACACTTATACAATGACTGTATCGATTTATCTTTGACTTGATTTATGGCTTAACCTGAATTATTTGTATGTCTTACCACTAAAATTCTCTTGCCTTTTACAGATAGTTCTATGCAGGCGGCACTTGCGCTTTATGCAGCTCCTTATGTACCCTTTTTCTTAGGTATGGCTAGTCCTCTTATCCTCACAACTGTGTAGATCTCAAGCAGCACTCTGACCAAAAAAGGAACAACTTCCTATATGTAATTAGAATAATCACACTATGCTAATCTTTGGACTAATTTCTCCACAGTGCAAATCATCACAGCAAAATTCATACTCGGAGCTCCGTGTGTATTGATATTTTTAATCTATAAGTGGATGAGAAGGCACCGAGCAATGGATGGAAACATTGAAGAATTCCTTCAAGCTCATAACAACTTTTTTCCCGTAAGATACTCTTACTCAGATATCAAGAAAATCACGAAAAATTTCAAACACAAAATAGGGGAAGGAGGATATGGCTCTGTGTACAAAGGTATACTTAGAAGTGGTAATGAAGTTGCGGTTAAGATTTTGAATAGACCAAAATCTAATGGCCAAGATTTTATAAGCGAAGTGGCTACTATTGGAAGGATCCACCATGTAAATGTGGTGGAACTTGTTGGTTTTTGCTTTAACAACTCTAAACAAGCTCTCGTGTACGATTTCATGTCAAATGGATCTTTGGATAAGCACATTTTCTCTAAAGATGACGACGATTCTCTTGATTATAAGAAAATATATGAGATCTCTCTTGGTGTGGCTAGGGGGATAGAATATTTACATCGGGGATGCAATATGCAAATTCTACACTTTGATATCAAGCCTCACAATATTCTTCTAGATCAAAATTTTACCCCGAAAGTTTCTGATTTCGGGCTTGCAAGACTTTATCCTGCGGACCACAGTATTGTGCCGTTGACTACTGCAAGAGGAACATTGGGATATATGGCTCCTGAGCTATTCTACAAGTACATTGGTGGTGTCTCATATAAAGCTGATGTTTATAGTTTTGGGATGTTGCTAATGGAAATGGCAAGTAGGAGGAAAAATGCAAAGAATGTTGAGCGTTCAAGTCAAACTTATTTCCCTTTGTGGGTCTATGATCAACTCAGCAAAGAGAGCGAGATTGAAATGGAAGAAGTAGAAGGGGAAAGGGAGCTAATTAGAAAGATGGTAATAGTTGCCCTTTGGTGTATACAGTTAATCCCCGACAATCGGCCATCAATGAGTAAAGTCCTAAACATGCTTGAAGGAGATATTGATAAATTGCAACTGCCTCCGAAACCTCTTCTATATCCATCTGAGAAGCCATTTGATGATGTCAACGATGAAACAGAACTTGAATCATTCTCAACCACATCAAGTGCTGCAATAACTTCTGAAGGATTCCAATTTCAGGATAGCAATGAGATAACAATAGCGTGGAATGTGTGATTTTCTTTTCTTCCATGTAATTCGTGAATCGTATGTGATTTGTTAGCGTTTGTCGCATCCTGTGTTTTGCAGAAGAATTGCCTCATTGGCTATCTGTTTACATTTCCTGTTTCCTGAGTGCTCCTGATATGACAGACCAAGCTCGACTTGTATTTAGCGAGGAGTCTCTCTCTCTCTCCTCTGCGGTTCTCCACCGTCCAATATCAAGCTCTCGCCCCTCGACCGCCGCCTGATCACCCACCTTGATGTCGGCCACCTCCCTGCGGAGCAATACCTCACCTTCTCTCTCCTTCTCAAGTCCTGCATTCGCTCCCGCGAGTTCCCGCTCGGGAGGCGCGTCCATTGCGCGCTCGCTCGATCCCAGCTTGAGCCCGACTCGGCGATTTTCAAATCGCTCATCAGTCTCTATTCAAAATGCAATGACTGGCCTGAGGCGGAGTGAACCTTAGGGATTTGGTTTCTTGGAGTTCCGTTATCTCTTGCTATGCCGATAACCACATCCGTTCTAAGCAGTCGATACTTCGGCCCAAAAAAAAAAAAAAAAAGGTGGATACTTTCGTTCATATGCTTGAAGATGGTCTTTTCCCTCGAGCTTGTTCGGTTCCGATGAATGCATCAATTGGTGATAGGCATCTTGATTCTGATGTGTGTGTTTGGCAGGCATTAATTGACATGTTTGCAAAGTGTAGTGCTGATTTGATTTCAGCTCGTAAGTTGTTTGAGAAAATGCCTGAGAGGAATGTGGTCGCATGGACTTTAATGATGACAAGATGTACTCAGTTGGGTTGTCCAAAGAATGCTGTTGATTTGTTTTTGGATATGCTGGCAAGTGGGCTGTGCCGGATAGACTTACACTTACAGCTGTTTCGTCGGCATGTTCCAGGTTGGAGCTACTATCCCTTGGGGTGCAATTGCATTCCTGGATTATGTGGTCTGGATTGGCTTCAGATGCCTGCATTGGATGCAACTTGGTGGACATGTACGTGAAGTCTGTAGCAAGTGGATCACTTCATGATTCGAGAAAGGTGTTTGACCGGATGCAAGATTATAAAATGATGTCTTGGACAAGTGATTTTACATTTGCCAGCCTTTTAAGTGGAGTTGCCTGCATCAGCACTATTGGTAAGGGAGAGCAAATCAATGTGAGGGTGGTAAAATCAGGGCTCGACTCAAGTCAGTGCATTTTTAATGGTTCAATCTCTATGTGGAAACATAGAAGCTGCTTTTCGAGTTTTCCATGAGAGGAGAGAAAAATATTATAAATTGGACTTCAATGATCAATGGTTTTGCAAAACATAAATTTGCGACGAGAGCTCCAGTCACATTCCATAAACTGCTTGAGGCTGGTGTGAGGCCAAATGAGATCACCTATGTTGCTGTTTTATCCTCTTGTAGCCATGTGGATTTGGTATCTGATGGATGGAAACACTTTAGATCAATGTAGACAGATTATGGAATCGTGCCCAGAATCGAGTACTGTGCATGCATGGTGGACTTATTGGGAAGATCGGGCTTCCTTGTCAAAGCCCTTAAGTTTAGAAATGCTATGCCTTTCAGGGCTGTTACAATGGTCTGGCATACATTTCTTGGAGCTTGCCAAGTTCACAGCAACGTTGAACTTGCAAAACAAGAAGCTGCAATGATTTTTAAGCAGGAGCCAGATGACCTTGTTGATAATGTTTTGCTATCAAATCTGTATGCATCAGCTGGTCTATGGGAAGATGCAGCGCCAATCAGGAAGAGGATAAAACTGAAAAATCTTACAAAAGAAGCTGGTTGAAGCTGGATTGAAGTGAAAAGTATAGTTCACAAGTTTTATACATCACACCCGGAGGCTCAGGAGATCTATGACGAAGGGGACCAATTGGCTAGTCGTATAAAGAAACTTGGTTATGTTCTCAATATTGAATTTGTTCTTCATGATGTGGAAGGAGGGACAGAAGGAACAATATTTGTTCCAGCACAGTGAAAAAATTGCCGTTGTTTTTGGCCTTTAAGCACCTCCAGTCTAAACCTGTCTGGGTGTTTAAGAATCGTAGCATTTGCGGAGATTGTCATTGTGCAATCAAGTGTATCTCCATGGCAACCGGAAGTTCTATAGTTGTAAGGGATGCAAACCCGGTTCCACCCTTTTACGGACAGAACATGCTCATGCAATGACTACTGGTGAGATCCTTCTTAATTTGTCCCATTCATTGTCTATGCATCGAATCTCTGTTTTAGAATTTTCTCCCTTGCACCCGTGTTACTTGAACTAGGATCCATTACGCTCTTTGTAAGCCCAAGAATTGTAAATGTCATGTTCTGAAATGTATATAGATATGGTCGTACTACTGTCAAAATACCAAGCGGAAGGCCCCAAATGGATCTTGCCAACTTTCGGCAATATGATTCGTGGAATCTAAAACAGTCACGCTTTTTGCCTAAGGGATTTTCTGGGAGCATGCAGTTTTCCGGAGCGTTCCCAATGTCACTAGGGTGTATTGCTATGGTTAGTTGGTTTCATCCTTAATTATAATTCATTTATATTATGGATACTATGATCTTGGCGGGTCCACACACAGTTCCCGTGAAGCTATATTAGTTAATACCTGACTATTTTAGTTTTGAAAACTACATAATCAGATTGTCATCACAGAAGTCTAAACATCATAAATTAGTTTGACGACCTCAACGATCGACATAGACAAACTCAAATTCTCACAACTAACTTTGATCTTAAGGACAAGAGAGAAAGTGATAATCTACAGTAATCCAATATTCCTCTCAACAGGTCCCAAACATGCACATCATGCAAAAACCTAAAATAATACAACGGGCTAAATAATATGTAAAAGCTCAATCCCTAAATGTAATGAGAATTTCTGTGTTCACTCATTGCTGAGACAGAGATGGTGTCTTGCATTTTTTCAGACAGGCATTTTGTTCCTTGTTGGTGTCTCCTTGGCATGAGTTTCCCTACTAAGCAAACATTCTACTAGACAACGATGTTGACAAGGAATAGGTGATATCCGCTTTACTCAGAAATCCGAGGATGGATAGCCCTCACCTCGTGCCTAATTAGCCAGGGTACTCTTGAACAAAAGCCACAAAACAAAGTCGCTCATCAGGGCTAAAAGCATAAATAGAAAAGTAGCAAAAGCGAGATGCATCTCTTGAATTTTGAGTCATTTCACCAATTCAAAAAACAATGCACATTTTTGCAGTTGTTTTGATTGCTTCCGTAGAAACGGATAAAGCACAAAGGACCTTCCCAGAATAAGGTAAAAAAAATGTAAAGACTTTTAATGACTGAACAATCTTGGTTTGGAGGACACAAAATGGAATGAAATCACTGCCAAAAGCTAAGTTGGGAGCGTCCTGTAAATGGCAAAGTATGTCCGTCTATACTAGATGTACTGATTGATACATAAGATTAATATCATCTTATTCGCTATTATTAGATTTGATTTACCACCAGTTGAATGTAGTGATGGGTCAAAGAACAAAACTGCCACGACGCAGGAAGAGATTCACCAGTAGAAACTCCAGATCAAGTAATGAGGGGAATGACGCATTATTTCTTGCTAAACAACATTAAATAACATGGACACCTTCAGAGAAAGTAAAGACAGTTTGAATCCAAGTGGTTCAAACTTTGAGCCATTAAAAGTCGATGGTTGAAAAGGTCTCCTGAAGTTTGCAGCCTGGTGACCGCCTACGATGAGGTTCGGAACTTGAGAAATTAGCAACACAGTAAGGACAAAAACCGTAGGGGAAGGGGACAGACGTTGGGACATTTCCTCCCTCGTTACGAGATTTAGGGTCTTGCGCATTAAAAGATAATAATAACCTGCGATCTTGCTCCTTATCGTGGTACCTATAGCATATGAACTATTGATGTCAAGAACGGCTGATTTTGACTTATGAATTTATTTTCAGAGAAAATATCCATGTCTATGCTTTAAAAAAGCATACACCATCTGTTTGCACAAAACAAGTTTTATGAAGATAAAAAAGAAGAATGTCTTAACCCACCCTGCGGTGCATTAGTTGGTTCACACTTTGACCTCTCATCTGGGAGGGTAGATGTTTAAAATTTCTCACTCCCATTGCGCGACTTAAGTGAGGTGCCGTGGGAGGTGGGTCCCCGTGCTAGTGCCCCCGGGTTTACGTTGCCGGCTATCGATCGCCAATACGGCGGTTCGGGTCAAAAAAAAAAAAAAAAAAGGTCTTAGATGAATGGGTTCTATGAAGTTCATATTGAAAAAACTCATATTCCGTTTTAAAAATTAACATGGAACTACTGGTAAGTAAAATTAAAAAGAAAAACGACAATTTCCTCTTAAAAATTATAACTCAGCTAAGGCAATTTTAATTAACGAGGTTGTAGAATTTCAAAGTACTTTATTGAAAATTCCTCAACTGGCTTAAATACCTATATCGGCGGCAAATTTCCTCTCCCCAAATTTTCTTACATGAGATTTATAGACACATACGAAATAATCAATTATAAGTGAATCGCCTCCCCTTGAAAATAATCTACAAATACTATATAGAAATTCACCTCATCTTTAATTTCATGGTCAATTTTACTTTTAAAAAAAAAAAAGAAACTCTACTAAAATTAGTGTCAATTTGCTTAATGGAAATTGCGATATGTTATACTCAATAGGCAAATCTGTAAATTGCAGTTATGTAGACTGATGACATATTCTCATCGTATTTATATGTATTGACGAGTCTATTGCATTATCTCTTTCTTCACATAATTCTTCATGTAAGAAATTGTGATTCTAGTTTAACATTATATACATGCCTTGTATGCGAAATATATGTCATGTAGTAAATATTTTTTTTTTTTAAAATTAAATAAGGATGAAACCAACGTTAATTAATTGAATATTTTAGTGGAAAATTTCTAGCTAAAAAACAAACTTGAAAATTTGACATAATTATAACCGAGACATCAAGCAAAAAGCACTTTCTTGCCCCAATACTTACGTAGATTTCTATAAAGAATCAAGAACAAAATATATAAATTTTGAATTGAACTTGTATTTTCTTAAATTTATTAATGACACTATAACTTTATTGAAAATTCTTGAGTAAAATGAAATTTGACTCCATATTTCATCAAAAGTTTCACTACCCCTCAACCTAAATCTTAGTTCGTCACCGCTTACGGGTGCGTTTGGGAGTAACTTTGGAAGGGGCTTTGGGCATCAAAAGCCCTTTGGGCCAAAAAATGGGTGTTTGGAAACTAGCTTTCGAAGTCCCTTAATGGGAAAGCAAGTACTTGGAAGGCTGAAAGCCCAAGGCAGCCGAGGCTTTGGCTTTCAAAGATTCGGCATCTTTGGGAGCTCACTGTTCATTTATTTTTTTTTTCCAAAATTGTCCTCACGAATTTTTTGTTTTTCCGGTGCGTGCCCTTGTATGAGCACTGTTCATCTTCTCCGGGATGCCGCGAGCCTCAGGGTCGGGCGACCTCCCGCGAGGGTCTGCCGGAGGTCGCGGAGTCGCCCGAAGGTCACGCGACCTCCGCGACCCAGATCTGGTCGAGCGACCTCCGCGCGACCTCTGTGCAACCAGATCCTGGTCCGGAGGTTGAGCGACCTCGCGGCGACTAGATCTGGTCGCCGGACTAGTCGCTGCGAGGTCGCGCGACCTCCGCGCGACCTCTACGCAACCAGATTTGGTTGTCGGAGGTCGCGCGACCTCGGTGACGCGCGAGGTCGCGCGACCCTTGCGCGACCAGCAGCCGCACTCCCGCGACCTAGATCCGGGTCGCCGGAGGTCTCGACGACGTCGCGCGACCTCGCCGGCCCGGATCCAGGGTCGCGGAGGTTGCCGGAGGTCGTCGGTGGCCGCTGCCCTTGCCGGTCAATTTATTTTTAATTTTTCTTTTAATAATTTTTTTTTACCACAAAAATCCTTTGTAAATGTAATTCCGCAAACACCATTTTGCTCAAAGCACTTCACAAAGGGCTTTGGTCATAATTTACCAAACACAGATTTGCATTTTGAAAAATACATTTGAGTCGAAATGTCTGCAGATTTTCCTAAAGACTTTCCCCAAAAGTGGTTCCCAAACGCACCCTACATCAATAACCGGCCAAAGGTCACATCAGTTAGACTTTGACCCTTTCCTGGTGAACCCTACCTCCTTTTGTTATCGGTGACTTTGAAGGCCACTGATCATGCCAAACTATTGAACACGCTATAAGATTCTTCCCAGAAATTGCGAGGGAACTAGCAAAATTTAACTCTTTTATTCTAAGGACTTTCTGGAAATTTTCTTCTATAATGGGGGAATAGATTGGATAATTCTTTCTATTTCTTAACATTTTCCTTTTTCCTTTGAATTGAATATGTGCAATTCTTAACTATTAGAATCCATATATTCATAATTCGCATGGATTCAATTTGATTCAAGGTCTGCATTGATTCCTAAGACGGCTTTCTTGTCATCTTAGAAAAAGAAACCCGTTAACATCATAAATTACTCAGAAAATGTGAAATATTTCACTTATCTAAGAAAAATTCTCCAAAAATATGAAATGATGTCATATGATGGCTAAATAATTGGGTTGTCAATTGGGATGTTTTCTTTAGACCAAAAAATAAAAATAAAAATTGGGATGTTTTCTTGCTAGCAAGAGATGATGATGATGTTGGGTCCTACTCGCTACTCCTCTAACGTTCTTGACTTGATTGATTTTGTTTTGTTAGGTTGACATGGACTTTTCAATAGACGACCCCAAGTCTTTGTATCCAACTTCTCTCGCTCACGTCTGATCCGCGTTGATCCTTCCCCACATACCAAGCCCCAAATTTCAATTGCCCACAGGCTGAGAGGGACAAGATTTCCCCCTCAATTCCACACAGCTACCTTGTCTCATTGGTCTTTCTTGTCGTGCTACTAGGGGCACGTACTTGTGACGCCAGCTATGATAGATCATGTCCACCTTCATCTTGTGGCAAGGTTCACAAGATAAGCACTGTCTTGCAATTGAAAAGCGATCCAAAAGTCTGTGATGACTTAAAAATTGAGCTAGCGTATGAAAATAGTCATATGAAGTACAATATCAAATTCATCTATGGAAATAATGGCCATGTCACTGGTGATATCCTTGTGCTTGATGTTGGATTGCACAAGTGTAATTACTCCTCTCTTCCTCATAATTCACCGTCGAACTCCAACTTTATGTTTTATGGTAAATCATTCTTCTTTCTGAAGTGCTCAAGACCTGTTGCTACTCCTCATGTATCGACGGGGCATACTCCTCAGGACAAATCTTGTAAAATATCTCAAATAAGCGGGTATATACGAGATGCGATAGATGCAAATGCATCAGTAATTGAGGAATGTTGCAGCATCACCCATGATGACGTGGGCATGTTTTAATCGTATGTTTTCACCACTCAAGCAACTCCATAACGCGATAGCCAATGAAGTCTTCATCAGCTACATATAAGTTACAGCCTATACCGCGGAGAAAAGTTTCTAGCGCGTGCTTCCTTGGTTTGGTCAAAAGATGAGTACAGTGCGAAGACTACCAAGACACTTTTTGCTCTTCTAGTTCTTTTAACTCTTTTAAGTACCTGAAATTTTCATCATGAATAAACATCGACACATAATTTTGGGTGAAATTTTTTAATAATTTTTTTCTTTTAATTTGAGTAGAATTTTAACATTTGACGGGAAAGTAATAAGTTGCCTTTTGCTTTTGGTGAAGCAAAAACAAATGCGCCGACTTCTCAAATTTTTTTGAGGTTCCACTAAAAAATCATGTCTTTTCTCTCCTTCAGTCTGCGAAGAGTCACAAATTGAGGGAAGAAAAGCACCTCAACATAGATAAAAAGTCGGAGGTGTATCCTTTACAGAGCCGTGCTTCCGCGGAGGCTAATATCTTGTCCTTCCACGAATGAATGGGTACGGAATCGATAATTACTTCACTTATCGTTTGTGGTCTAGTCTTTAAATTAAGGGCTTTGTTTTCCGGGGTGCTTCCTCCTCCCATCACCATGTGCATCTCATCAAATTTAATGATCTAAAGTTGGAATGTAATGTTTGGATATTCAAATATTGTCCAATCTTCGGAAAAAAGAAATGTTAGTTTTGTTGTCGGATGAGTTTTGGATGGCCTCTCAATCTAATATAAATTCTTTGGTTTCAGTTTGTTGCGCTCATCCCCGGTGACGAAGGTCTTATTCAGCCGAGTTCAGGTTGGATTCGGCTGAGTAAATCGGCCCCCTTTCCATCTCCAGCCTAAAATTTAAATTAAAAGTACTTGGGCCTCTCAATTTTTTTAAAAAAAGAAATGTAAACTATTGATGAATTTGTGTGAACTTATTATCGATTCATACTATTCATTATTTCTTTCACAAAGCATAAAACAAAGTTTTGTAAAAACTTTAAATTTGAAATCTACGCATTGTCGAAATATATATGTGAGTAGTGTTAGAAAAAGTCTCACATCGGAGAAATGGTGTGTTGTTGAATGATTAATATATTCTAATTGGCCCATGATCCATTTACTTACACTTTTGAGTGAGGGTGAATTCAACTGAGTATGTTAGATTTGACTCCATCTTGGCAATTGATTCTCTTGGATCATTCTATAAAGTCATGTTTTAATGAAATCAATTTCTCGCTTACTATATGGATTTCAATAGGATGGGCTGCGAAACACGCAACGATACATTCAATTGAGACTATCAACCTTGGCTTCAGTATAGGCTCATTGAACTTTAATTTCATTCACGTGACACAATGATCTTTAACTTACTTTCAATTAATACACTCTTATCATAATCTAACCAATTTCTTAGGAAATGTTGACACAATGGTGTGGCTTCAAGTGAAGTTACACGTAATGTCATATCAAGTGAAGGTTTCATGGGCATTTTGATAGGCAAATTAGTCGAATTCTGTTTGAAGGACATTTATTTGCTAGGAAAATCAAAGTGCAATATATTCGTAAATGTATAGCAAATGATATGCAGAACTTCTATGCACTTTACAGTCATGTCTAACATCGAATTGAATGGACAGCAAATTATATGCAGTACTTTCATCACAATACGGGTGATATATAAATATGCTAATTTATGTGGAATACTCTTTACAGCTCGTAGCAGCGCAACAACATTCATACTCGAAGCTCCATGCTTGTTGATAATTTTAATCTGTAAGTGCATGATAAGACAGCTAGCAATGGACGACAACATCAAAGAATTTCTATAAGCTCATAACAAATATAACCATAAAATACTTTTACTCGGATATTCAAATAATAATTTCTGCGCTAGTGTTGATCTCTTCCTTACGTGTCCTTCTTCCTTACGTCTACTTTTGCGGTAAAGAGACCTTACATTTTGCCGTATCAGAAAATGTCTGGAGCGCCAGAGAACCCTTCTGATCACTAAGAAGGCCCCTCGACATAATCTCTACGCCAAATTCGTGATCAGAACTGCAAGGAACTCCAACCCTAAATCAAATCAAACTCCGAAGCAGCAACAAAATCTATACAGACGATGAACCGCATGATTCTTCTCGAATTCAATATCTTCAAGCAGAAGACCTTGACGAAGTAATTGCCCTCCGATCAGCCCAGATCAATTGCAAAACTGAGCTTCAGCGAATGATGATGAGATACGGTACGATCCTAAAACTCACAAAGCACGCATCGCAGGCACGAATCAGCACAAAAACGCAAAAAATAAAATAAAAAAGCAAGAGTTTGACAGACTAACTCGCTCAACCGAAAGCTAAAAGTGGCAGAGCAAAGAATTAATGGCCAAATCGGATGAACACCCAAAGAAGAAGATGAACAGTAGCGGAGAAATGGAAAGAACAGAAAGGAGAAAAAGAAAATCAAATTAAAACAATGTCTTTTCTCTTAACTTCTTTTATGTCAAATATCTATTATGCCACATACGACGATTGGAGATGACTGGACCGTCACCTCAACATTTTTAGGTGCAAATTGATTGAAAGATATGTATTTAAATTTTACATAAAAGTTTAGGACTGTATTGATAAAATTTAAAAAAAAATTACTAAATTAGTACATATACGATAGATTTATAACTGATTTGATAATTTTTCCATCTATATATTATATATTTACTCAAAATTCTTGAGTAAAAAGAAAAAAGAATAGACTCCATATTTCACCGAAAGTTTCACTAACCCTCGATCTAAACCTCGGCTTCGTCATTACTTACATCAATAAAATAACCAAAGGTTGCAACAATTAAAATATGATCCTTTCACGGTGAGCCCTATCAATTTTAGTTTTTGGTGACTTTGAAGCCTCCTAAGATTCTCCCCAAAGATTTTAAGTCAATTATAAAGTTCATATCTTTACTCTAATGACCTCTTGAGAATTTTCTTCAATAGTAATAGTATAGTGTGGATAATTATTTCGATTTATTAACATTTCTTTTTCCTTCAACTTGAATGTGTGCAATCATTAATCATCAGAATCCATTCGATTCTTAAAAATCATGAATTCACTTCGATTCAAGATCTGCACCAACTCTTAAGATGGCTTTTGTGTCATCTTGAAAAAAAGAGAAAACCCATTAACATCCTAAATATCTCCGAAAATATGGAAACCTTACTTATTTAAGAAAAATTCTCCAAAAATATGAAACGTTGTCAGGGGACGGTTAACTATATGGGTTGTCAATTACAATGTTTTCTTGCCAGAAAGAAATAGTCATAATATTGAATCCTACTTATCACTCCTATAACATTCTCGACTCGATTGATTTTGTTTTATCAATTATTCATATCCATGTTGATCCTTCACCACAAATGAAGCCAAGTCCCAAGTTTCCATTGCTCACAGGTTGAGAGGGACATGATTTTTCCTTTCAATTCCACAGCTATTTACCTTGTGTCATTCGTTTTTCTACTTTTTAATTTTTTATCTTCTTCCTCAAAACTATACATCAATTTTACTATGATCGTGGGGGCGTTGAAGAAAGAAGATAGAGAAGAAGAAGAAAGGAGGAAAGAACGAAGAAGAAACTAAGAAGATATCAGAAGGAATTGATGGGAAGGAAGAGAGAGATAGATATCTTTGTCGACGGGATGTGGACCCAACGATCACGTGGAGAGTGGAAGAAACGTGGAAATAGCGGAGAAAGAAAGATGAAGGTGAAAGGATATTTTTTAAATCGAAGGGTGAGGATATCTTCTAAATCGAAGGACAGCTCCAATAATGGACCCTCAGTCTAGGTCCACCTCTTTAATTTCTTGACTTTGCATCCATTTGTTACGTATATGACTTGGGCTTTTCTATAGGACAAGGCGACTCCAAGTCTCCAATCAAACAAGGATCGTCCAATCTTTTTTCAATCCTTCTATATTTGTGGCCTCCAATAATGGAACCTCAGTTTGGGTCCACCTCAATAATTTCTTGACTTCGCATCCATTTGTTAGGTATATGACTTGGGCTTTTCTATAGGACAAGGCGACTCCAAGTCTCCAATCAAACGAGGATCGTCCAATCTTTTCTCAATCCTTTTATATTTTGTGGCCTCCAATAATGGAACCTCAGTTTGGGTCCACCTCTATAATTTCTTGACTTCGCATCCATTTGTTACGTATATGACTTGGGCTTTTCTATAGGACAAGGCGACTCCAAGTCTCCAATCAAACGAGGATCGTCCAATCTTTTCTCAATCCTTTTATATGTTGACGCCTCCACCCACAACAAGCATTACCAATTTCTCTTCAAGAGACATGATCAATGCTCTCAGTTTCATGAATATCTATCAAGTGCTACTGCTCATTCTTGTTCTATTGCAAGCGATGACTTGCAGTGTCGCGAGTCGACGGCAGTGCTTCGCTTCATCCTGTGGTGACATTCGCAATATAAGCTCTCCGTTTCGACTGAAAAGTGATCCGAAGGAATGTGGTGAATCGAAGCATGAGTTGACTTGTGAGGATAATCGCACTGTTCTAAATTTTTATGATGGCCAATATTATGTGCAGTCTATTGATTATACCGCTAACCAAATTAGTTTGGTTGATGATGGGCTGCAAAAGGATAATTGCTCGTCTCTCCCCCGTCATTCTTTGTTGTGGCATGAGTTTCAGTTGCCGCATGGGTGGGAGGACACCTACTTCTATAGAAGAATGCCATATGTCACGAGCGGATTACACACATTGG
Source organism: Eucalyptus grandis (assembly GCF_016545825.1). NCBI lineage: Eukaryota > Viridiplantae > Streptophyta > Magnoliopsida > Myrtales > Myrtaceae > Eucalyptus > Eucalyptus grandis. Next base: position 3,638,281 of record NC_052622.1, on the reverse strand, counting down.
TCATCGTGAACTGCACAAAGTCGGTTAGTTCTCCATTCTACATCACTAGTCCATGCATTAAGGGGTCATACCATTCCGACACATCATCAAATTGGAACTTGTATGCTTTGGTCAATCCAAAAGCATCAGATGTTTGGGATTTTTGCACCATTCACAGTTGGACGTGGGTGTCATATTATTTTGGGAGTAAAGAGCAGATTAATAGTAGCTCCTACAACTACGAGCGTATCCATAACATCATGGCTGATGGATTTGTTCTCAACTTTCATTCTGATCCATGGAAGCCATTTTTCTTTTGCAACTTTGATATCTTCGCCATCTCTGGTGGTCCGATTTGTGGATCCAAGTACAACGAGTACACGGGCGGTAAGCGTCAGTTGGCAATGAACTTGTACAGCAATATTGCATGATTCTAAACACTCTTTCAATTGCTACTTTTTCTTCAAAAATGGAAAATGAAAAAAAATAATATTTGAAATCCAAGAAATTATACAGAATAAACATGTTCATTTACGTCAACATTTGTGTATTTGAAATCCGGGGTTTCGTGTAACATATTAAAATCAAATTGTAGGAGTTGCAAGATTTTGAAAAAAAAAAAAAAAGTGACAGTGAAAGTCACCCCTGTACACGATCCATTATCATTTGCACGTATAAATGTGCCTAGATTATATTTCCTAACCACATAAGGGTTAGACTTACAATGTAAAAAAAGAAAAAAAGAAAAAGGTGCAGCCACATGACTAGTTAATCTTTGGTCTAGAGTTTAGATTTTCTTATTTTCTTAATTAATTCCTTAATTAGTCACTCAACTAATATTTCAAGAGACCGTCATTAACAAATTCCACACAAAAAAAATTCATGTATCGGTAGGAGGAAGAAATTATTAACTAAAAATGAAAGTCACTATTTCTCTATATGATTTTATTTGCATCATTGCAAATGCATGCATCCCCTTCTCATACTCTTTTGGACGCAATTCAACTTATACAAATTGGCTTTCTATTGCTATTACTCTGTTTCCTCGTGAGTTTTGTTTTCCATACTTCTTTTTCTTCGATTCCTTTTCACATCATTCGTTTCTTCTGCAGGTGTCCTAGATGATATTGCCATTCGGACAACTTCAGAGTTTATATTATTACTAGGTAAGCCAATATGATTTGTTCTCAAAGTGATTAAAAAAATACTTATTCTAACCTATCAAAATTTTCCTCTAACCTATCGAAATTTTCCTTAGTGCAATTTTGTGCAGTAAAATTCATAATCGGGATGCCATTTGCTGCAATATTTCTAATCTACAAGTGCAAAAGAAGACACTTAGCAATGGACAAGAACATTGAAGATTTTTTTGCAAGCTCATAACAACTTTTTGCCCATAAGGTACTCTTACTCGAATATTAAGAAAATCACTGGGAATTTTAAGCATAAACTGGGTGAAGGAGGGTATGGTTCTGTGTATGAAGGAATACTCAAAAGCGGCAACAAAGCGGCAATCAAGATTTTAAAGCAATCTAAGGCCAATGGCCAAGATTTTATCAGTGAAGTGGCTACTATTGGAAGAATTCACCATGTTAATATAGTGCAACTCATTGGCTTTTGCTTTGAAGGCTCAAAACAAGCTCTTGTGTACGATCTCATGTCAAATGGGTCTTTGGATAAGCACATTTTCACTAATGAAGGTGATAAGTTTCTTGATTACAAAAAAATATATGAGATCACACTTGGGGTGGCGAGGGGGATTGAATACCTACATCGTGGATGTGACATGCAAATACTACACTTTGATATCAAGCCTCACAATATTCTTTTAAACCAAAATTTCACTCCAAAAATCTCTGACTTTGGACTAGCGAAACTTTATCCTACTAATCATAGCACAGTCTCATTGACTGCTGCTAGAGGAACTTTGGGATATATGGCGCCTGAGTTGTTCTATAAAAACATTGGCGGTGTATCTTATAAAGCAGATGTCTATAGCTTTGGGATGTTGCTCATGGAAATGGTAGGTAGAAGGAAGAATATAAATGCAAATGTGGAACGCTCAAGCCAAATTTATTTTCCCTTATGGGTGTACCATCAAGTCAATGAAGGAGAAAGTGTTGGGATGGAAGAAGTTGTAGAAGAGGAAAGGGAGATGATAAAAAGATGATAATTGTTGCACTTTGGTGTATACAATTAAACCCTGACCATCGGCCTTCGATGAGCAAAGTCCTAGAAATGCTTGAAGGAGATATTGGGAAATTTCAAATGCCTCCGAAACCACTTATTTACCCACCAGATGAGGCAATCAACAATGACAAAGCCGAGATGGAACTAGAAACATTCTCAATTTCATCCACCACTCAGATAATTTCCGCTAGTTTTCCTTTTGGAGATGGCAATGATGTTTAAAGGCTCATGCATAGTTTGATTGGAAAAGCTTTGTGTATTTGTTACATGTCCCAACAATCTAGTATTATGTTGGGAGGAACTTGGGCTAGTTTGGCTTGACAGTGAACACTTTCGAGATTGTCTTTTCCTAGCTTTTAGGTTAATGTTGTGTTATTGTTTTTCATATGGTTTTACTCTCATAAATTACTCTTTTCTATCCTCCTCTAGAAGGATAAACAAATTGCTGACAGAGCAAGGACAGAAACGGTTGGGAAAGGCGACGGACATTGAGAATTATCCTCTCTTATTACATGATTAGGTTAATGCCAATTGAAAAGCTAATGTTAACAAGCGATCTTGCTACTTAGCATGCTACTGCTGGCACATGATTTCTCGATATCAAGAACTGCTAATTTTGGCTTATGAATTCTTTCCTAGATAAAATATCCATGTGTACGTTTTATGAAATATACATCATCTGTCTGTGCGAGAAACAACTCTCATCAACATGGAAAGGTCTTACATGAAACAGTTCTATGAAGTTTATGTTTGAAAGAACTCGTATTCCTTTTCAAAAAACATGAAATTTACTGATAAGTAATTCTATTAAGTGTTCTCAAACTTCCAAGAAGTTTTTACTTTGTGTTTCTTTTTATATTAGGCCATGTTTTATTAGTTTAACTTGATTAACTTTTTCATCTCCCATGTCTGATTAACAAAAACTTCATTTGACGTAGAATATAGCACGGATTACTTTTGACTTCACTAAAATTTGATATATCGCATAACTAAACACATCTTGCTCACTGAGAAAACCGTGCAATGTGTAGTCCATATAACAACTTATCTTAAACTTGGACCCTTGATGACTGATGGGGCGTATGTGTAGGTTCACATAACGCGTTTTTGTAAGCTTGGACCCTCTTTGGGCAATGCATAACTTCTGAATGCTTCCCCGAGTGAATCGATCACCATCAATGTTATGACTGGTGAGAAGACATAATGCAGGTTTTGAAGCCAGTTTTCGGGGCTGTGCAAAACCCTATTGAACTTAAGACGGGTCGGATTCTATTTGGACGGGTATTCCGAAACTCATAACCTGATTCGCATACTAATCATCGACCTTTTTTTTTTTTTTCATTTTTCATTGTTTTGGTCGATCAAGTTTTTGTTTTGCCTTGCATATAATTGCGAGTGTCCTCTTTGCTCCGGTGTGAATCACTCTTTTTTCTCGATTGACTCTCAGGTCGCAGAGCAGTTTTTATTTGTTATTATTGCATTTACAAGTCACTCGGATTGAGACTAGTTTTGGTGAGGATGATATATTTTAACTTTTGTACCAAGTTTGCTGGATCTCTTCATGCGAAGAAGTAATTGGCTAAACAAAATCATTGCTCAGAACTAGATGAACCAAAATCTCTCACCCCCAAGTAGTTTTTTCTTAGCCAAATTGCCTGAGGCCTACGCTTTTTTGAATCCAATCGTAGATTTTATGCCAGTAATACCCCTTCTCTTTTTTCTCTTAGCCTTTGTTTGGCAAGCTGCTGTAAGTTTTCGATGAGATCTTTAATACTGTCCCTGATCACCCACCTCATCAATAGTCCCCTCCTCAAGCAATCTACGACTTCGATGCCATGTCTGGTGATAGGTAGTAGCCTAACCCATGAATGACTTGCACATGTCATAGAGGAAAAACATAATAGGCTAACTATTTTGTCCTTTACAATGAAGGGAATGAGTATTCCTCCGTTTGTGCGATCCCGAGTGTAGGATGTTGGGTAAGACAATTTTAATGTTGTTAGAGAAAACTTCCTTATGTGTTTTGAAGCTGGCAAAACGTTTTTATCAGTCTACTCTGAAGACTTGCAGACTCTATCGTCAAAGTCTGAAGACCGCCAGACCACCAGACTCAAGATTCAAAGTCTATCCTCATTGACAGTTTCTAGACCATCGAAGAAGACTTATCCTGAGTTGAGTATTTCTTTAAGGATTCGATTCTATTGACTGAAGAAGATCTCTCGGCTGGAGATAGCATCTCAGAAATCTATTATTCGTTTTGATACGAGTAATCTAAATCCGTTGATTGGCGAAGCATACTTTGAAGGTTCTACTTATGGAAACCTAGATCCTAATTGTATGGGCGAGCATGATTGGTGGGCTATCGTCACATTTCTTAAGTAACTCGAGATCTCCCTAATTGATTCTGTCCAATGGGTAGATTGGAAGAACTCCTTTGGAAGGTGCCAACAGTTATGAAGGCATGGAGGAGTATATAAGGAAGATGTTCTAGTTATTCGAGGGAGTGCGCGATAGATAAATTCTAAAGTCTAAAACTTCTTGTTCTTAGTCAATTCGATTGTTGAGCGTAAACGTGTACTCAAAAGAGTGTTTATACATTTGTGAAGCCTTGAGAAAGTGTAGTAGAATCTCTACACTGTGGAATCAAGGAAGTGATACTATAACAACTCTTTTGATTCATAGTGGAATTCAGCCGGTGGATTGTCAGTGTGAGAGAGTGGACGTAGGCTTGGATTAAGCCAAACCACTATAAATCTTGTGTTCTTATTCTCTTCTCAAACTTATTTACTTTGCTTGTAACTTTATTTAACTGTTAGAATCTCATTTCTGACTTAAAGTCTATTGTTAAATAGATTCGGGTCAAAAGCAAAGTTTTACTCTATTCTCCACAAAAATTTATTTTTGCACCTATTCACCCCCTCTAGGTGCTCATACTAGCATTTACAATTGGTATCAGAGCATGTGTACTCATTTAAATTGAAGTGTTCTTACATCAGAGCTAACAATCCATGGCTAGTATGTTGGCTCCAAGTCTGGTTGAAGGGCAAAGCAACATAAGACCGCCTTATTTTGATGGAAATGAATACAGCATTTGGAAAAATAAAATAAAAGCATTCCTAAGATCAAAAGATCCTCTGGAATGGGACGTGGTAGACAAAGAAATCATTCCTAAACCTACAACGATCTCAGAAAGAGGAATAGAAGTTGTTGAGTCCAGCGAGATGACTCAAGAAGAGATAACCAAGTGTTGACACCTAAATTTTTGCATAAAAAATGGGTTAATTTTTACCACAAGAAATAAATTAAAATTGCATAACATATAATTTAGAAGCATTTTACATTATTCTATTTATTTGTTTATCACTTTTGCATTTGATCAACGGGCGGATGAGCTTCACCTTTACAAGTTGACAATTCAGTATTTTCAAAAAGGATTCATATTATTCTTCCAATATTCGGTAATTATTTCATATATTCACATTAGGCGACAGAAGATTGGAAGTTTAAGCATGAAATATCAAGAAGAATATCACACGTGGGGATATTTTGAGCGATATATTCTATGTCTCAAGACAAAAAATATTTCATAATCAAAGGAGATTTCGTGCGTGAGCTGAGAAAAAGGAAGTGAAATAATCCACGAAAATCAAAGTTATTCACCTATATAAGAGCCATGTACGGAGAAGATAAAAAAGGAGGTCACACAGCTAACATTGATGGCTGCAATCGAGAGAAAAAGGAGCTGCAACCCTAGAGAGAGAGCGGCGAAAAGAGAGAGAAAAAAAGCAGAGAGCAAGGTCTTTGTCCCGTTCCTTCTCATCATTGCACCAGACCAATCGATCCCTCGTTCGGTGAAATCACTTACCATAATCAGCGAGCTCCTCCAAGGAAGCCAACAACCATCGCTCCTCCCTCCTCGCAACGTAGCCACAGATCCTTGCCTCGCCAGTCCAGCAATTTCACGGCCACCGGGATCCTGCAACCTTGGTGTTCCAACGAGTTCTTTGCTTCTCAGCCCTGGTAGTCCCTGCACAACGACGTTGAACCGGCCCCTACTCCGACGTGAGCCAGCCGAGTTGCAGCCCACGATGCTAACTCTCGCCACCTGCTACTCCCTCCTGGTGACTGCACCAGCGACTATGAGCCGTTCCATCCCCGATGGTGAAGAATCACTGAAGGGGTGCACTTGAATTATTCACAAGCAAGAAGAGCCCAAGTAGCAAAATCCTGACGTGATGATTATGTGTAAGAGGGTTCGGTGGGTCCAGCAACTCGTCGCCTCACATGCTCAATAGACCGACAGTACCCAACTGGGATCGACTCTACTCGACGTGCACCACCACTCTCGGCCATGAGCCACTGTGCTCCCCACGACCAAAAGCGATTATGTTTTCTCTGACCAAAATCTTTGCCATCGCACTTCCTAGAGTTCAAGGTTGCTGTTTGAGTTTGCCGTTGATTGCCGTCCTCCGCACCAGTTGTTGATCGCACGCAGCAGTCCGGCTACGCTCAAGCTACCCCACCAATAGAGGCAGCGTACTCCAAATTCACGCATGAATATATTGGAAATCTTGGGCTGTTTGCAAGACCTCATTCGGTCAACACAGCAGCGGCGGGCGTGCATAGAATTATGGGAAGTTTGACTCAATGCATGGTCCCACAAAACAAAAGCATTCACGATCAAGTCATCAAAGCTAGTCCTTTCAATAAAAAAAATCAATGCTAGTCCGAGCCGGAATCACTTCCTCGGTGGCCGAAAAGCACCCGGTCGCCAATCACCGTGAAAGCCTCGCACCAGGAATCCCATCGCAAACCACTGCAAAGCAATATGAGCCGCAAGCTTGTTGAGCAACCCTGCCGTCCGTCCGAACTCAGGAAAATATCTGGGTAATATCACAAATTAGGTAGGAGTCTTGATTAATTCAGTTTCATATATCTTATGCCTAATTTGCAGATAGCAATCATGTTTGAATGTTTAGTTGATATTGTCATGTCCAAAATAAATCTTTTGAATTCTTGTGCAATGGGGAATCATCCTAATTTCATAACGTGCGTATGATTGACAGTCTGATTTCACGCTCGAAATACGACTCGCAATCGCACGGAAATCCGATCTCACGTTCGAGATACGATTCGCGATTTTATTTGAAATTGACCAATCCGATCTCATGCGCGAGATATGATTCATCAATTTATTTCCAAAATGGACATAGATGATATCTTGCCTGATTTGTTGCGTGCTGATCTTGATGTCTTATTTTAATTGCTCCAGTAAAAAAAAGGAAAAATCCAAAAAAAAAAAAAATCTGAGTTAGATTAGGTTTGTTTTAGAATATTCATCGTTTTAGGGTTATCCTGCATGTTTAGAATAGGAAATTCATTTATTTCAAATTTTGAAAAAAATCCAAAAAATGCAGTCATTTAGGATGTTAATTTTTTTTTTTTTTTAAATTGAATTGCATGTTTAATTATTTGGCAGTTTTAATTTCGAATTTCATAATAAAAAAAGAAAATATTAGAATTAGGGCATTCTTTGCACGTCATTGCATATTAGAATAAATTGCATGCTTATTTAGAATATAAATTTTTATGCGCACGTCATATAGAATTAGGTTCATGAAATGTACGTCATTTAGTGATTTTTGTTAGGATCATTTAATTAGAAATTGCCCGTAATTAGAATTAGGTTATTTGGTTAATTTAGATTGCACATTTAATTATTGCATTTCTTTAGGAATTACTTTACTCATGTCATATAGCTTAAGTCATATTGCCATGTCATATCATTTCATGCATTGCACTGCATATGGATTAGATTCTCGTTAAGTAAGTGAAAACAAAAAAAAAACAAAACAAAACAAAAAAGAAATTGCGTGTTAATTAGAAATCATATCTAGGATTTGTTGATGTGAATTCTAGTCTAACATTGCAGATGCTTTTGTTGCTTTGAGGTAAGTCCTGTAATTTATTTATTGTTTTACTTGGGTGTTAAATTGGTGGTTTGCACACCCGCATGATCGCCTCACATGTTAGGGAAATAAATCTAAAATCAATTCAAGATGCCTGCAAAAGCATTTTTGAAATTAAAAGAATGGTACCAAAAGGGCATTAGGAAAATCTCGTGTAACCAAGTCCCTGTACCCATAATCTCTGGTTCGTAGGAGTAAAGTAAATCTCCCATTACTTTACTTGGGTTTCTAATCGACCCACCAAAAATAGATTAGTGGCGACTCCTAATTAAAAAAATTGCATGTTAAGAACTTGAACCGAAAGTCGCGAATTGGTATGGGCTTGGGAGAGCCCGAGTTAAGTTTAGGCTTAACAATCCATTAGCCAAACCCTAGGTGGTTCAAACCCGAAAATTTGGTCGCAACAGCTTGGCGACTCTACTGGGGACTTGAGTTGAAACTCTTAGTGGACTTAGGCCAATTTTCTTTTTGAAAAAATATTTTTGTTTGGCAGCAAGGATTCCAGGTACGTCCCTAACATTTAGGTGTTAAATGTTCTTGCAGATTGGGAGGTATAAGGGGAGTGGTGATTGCTAACATTTGTCTTGCAGGTTAGAGTTGACAATAAATGTTTTAGATTCGAGTTATTGAAGTGTTGTTTGATATAAACTGTTGTGCATGCCTTGCATTTGCACTACACTCTTGCACACATAACCTGCCGTCGGACTTGGGCCGCATAGGATCATTTAGGATGGTATTGAGATGGATACCACTCCGACCGCATACTCGTGGTACGAGTCGCCCATCTCAATCTCGAAGTTTCTTTCATGGTGTCAAGAGTACCCACCTCGGTCTGCATGCTCGCGACCCAGGTCGGCTCTTTGACAAGCCCGTGGCTAGTCCGATCATCCTTGTGGCTCCACTTTGATAAGCCTTATAGATTAGAAATCGAGCCACTTACCATGCGCATGTCTATGTGATTGCCATTGATTCTCCTTGGTGAAGTAAGTCTTCTACCCTTATACTATGCAATTTACTTTTGGTTCGTCCATGGCAATTTAGGTTAGTCGTTTGATCTAATTCGTCAATTAGGAATGAAATGAGGAAATTGTCATGCAATGAAAAAAAAAAAAACTTTGGAGAATTTGCTTTCAATTCATGTCTAGGGAATTTAGTCTTTCTAGGGTGTCTATCTTTATTTTCCTAGTCCATTTTTAGGAAAGACCCTTCTTGTACGAACTTTTCATGAATAAATGAAAAGAAAAAGGAAAAAACGATTAGATCATTATCATGGATTGACTTTCTATTTACCCTCATACTCACATGTTCCCGTTCATTTGAATTAGGTGATTATGGAGCGATCCCGCTCACCCATCCGTTCATGATTGAGAGCTAAAATGACGTTCTAAAAAAGAGCTAATCTCATCAAGCAAAAGTGCTGCAATCTATCTTTGATGAGAAATTGCGACTCCAAGGAGAGAGCCAAGAAGACTTTTTGAATCGTCTCATTTTTCTAAGGTAGCCGAATTTGATGCCACCATGAAGAGACTAGTGGCATATCCATAGGAAAGAATATCTTACTTGAAGGGTTTGCATCACATGATCAAGGAGGGTGAAGAATTCAAGTACATATGATTCATGGTCCTAAATAGTTCGATTTCCTCATTTAATTAAGGGCATACACCTTCCCCTGTGTGAGAATTTTTATCGTTTTTTAGGATTTGATTTCAATTTCTTTTGTACTTGAACATCATATTCCAATAAATGTAATTCGATTGATGAATATCAATAAAATTACAAGTTTTGTTTTGAGGGGATGATGAACTACATCAAACCAGCCCGATGACGATATCCAACAATGAAAAGAAAATATCATCCATGGAGAAATTCTCGGGACTGGGCTTCTTCATGCTTTCTCGTCCAAAATATTCCTCAAAAAGAAAAAAAAATCATTTTTGAAGTCATTTCCAAAAGCATGCATTAGGTTATCCTTGTTTGTTTTTCTAACTCATTTACTTCATGTCTCAGAGCATAACAAAGAAGCATTTGAAAATAACGTGTCAATTTTCAGTGATAGCGGGCCCATTGATTTGGGAACATACATCCGAAGGAAAAATAGGCGTGGGGCAAGGGATCATTTCCTAGTTGATCTTGATGACATCTCCCAAGAGTAAAGAAGACATTAAGCACTACTTATCCTCTTACTTGTCCCGAGCGATTTCCTTGCACATCAATAAGAAACCGAGGGCAAGTCAAAAGAAGATCATCTAGATTCCAAAGTGTGATGTGTGACACATCTCATTACAATTTGTGTGAGATGTCATTCTCGAAAGCCAAATGAAGTTTCTCATTTCCATGAGAAAATGATGAAACAAGTCAAAAGAAGATCACTCGTCTTGAATGAAATGGATACATTGCGTTCATGAATATAATTAATTTTGGAATTGACACTTTTGTTCTTTTCCTTTCAGATGAAGAATTGGGGTACTACAAATTCTAGTAGTGACATGACTGAGACAAAATCTCAATCCGAGCCAAAATGGTTGTGCAATTTGAATTTACTCTAATGTTGCATAGTATCCTATTCATGCATATTCTCTTGTGCAGGGGCAAAAGCGGATTTTCACTTTTGATTGATAGAGACAATCCAAGGACATCCATTGCTGAGACAATCCCTTTGTGAAGCAATCCCCTGAATGAATGCTTAAAATCATGTTTTGAGTGCAATAAATTGTTTGTTTTGAAGTCACAAATGCTTTTCATGCTTAAAGTTGCTAGACTCTTTTGAAAAAAGAATTTTCATATTGATTTAGCTCACCAATTTCATGTGGAGATTTGTCAAAATAGACAACTTAATGGAGTGACATCAATGTTTAAGAATGCTGAATGAGATGTATCAGGATGATGAAAGGCAAGCCTTATCCTATACATAGTCCCTTAGTTATACACTTGTGAGATGAGTGTAAAAAGTTCCATATCCGCAAGGTAAAGAGTTCTCTCGCAAAAGGTACGATGACTGAAATGATGAGAGGCAATTCATTCTATCCCAAACACAATAGGTGATCCATTGCTTAACCACTCTGAGTTTCATACACTTATGAAAATTCTTTTCAAATTACCCCTGTCAAGAAACACCCCACATCGGGGCAAATTAGAGGGTAAGACAACACCATAAGGTGAAGAAAATGGATTGAAATTTTCTTGCTCTCACTTGCATCAATCTTCTAATCATGCTATTACATTGAATTCATGTGGTAATTTAAGTGCCTTAGAATGACGAAGAGCAGTTATTTTTCTACCGTACACACTTTTGTCCATTGCATAGCCCATTTGAGCCTATGAATTCATTTCACATTAAACCCAGTTGGTGATCATCCCCCACATTGGGGCAAGGCAAAAGGCAGATGAAGACCCTTGAAAGTTCGAGTGTCATTGTTTGATGCATGCATAGAAATCAAAATAGAATTAAGGGGCATGAAAAAATAGTGTGCCTAGTAAAAGCAAGGCCAATGCCCATGAAAAAGAAGTGAAGAAAAATGCATGAAAACTAGGGGCATGAAAAAGCGGTGTACCTGATAAAAGCAAGGCCGATGCCCATAGATGAAAATGAAAAAAAAAAAAAAAGTCGAGAGAGGTGACTATCAATTGTAAAAGGTTGAATCCCAATTGAGCAATACTCAAAGAACTCAAATGCTGAGTTTTTACAATCAATGGGGGATTTCATGAAGACAATCCCCGATGATGAAAAAGAAAGCTGGAGGCAATGCCAAGATGATCACCAACTCTCACCATTCACACACATTTTGAGCCTAATGATCCTTTCATTTCTCAACCCATGAACCCAACCTATGTTATGTCCTTTACAAAGTCTCTTTAGATTATGGCACTTGAATTAACACAGGAGTTCATTGTTTATAAGCATCGCTAGAAGAAGTGTGAGCAAGATTATTTCTTTCTCATTTTGCAGGGTTCTTGACTTGTAAACCCAGAGATGATTATAGAATTGTTCTTTCTATTGCCTTGACTCGAAGAGTCCCTTTGTTAAGCCATTGACCAAACCCCACATTACGGTCCATATTAAAGACCTCTCATATTGGTAAGGTTGTACCGCTTGCGAGAATACTCAAACCCTTGTTGGTATGATGATAGTGAGATCGAGTAATTCTCATAAAATAGCCTTTCTGAATGAGAGGGAGTGAAAGTACTTTCTAACCGAAAGTCTCTCATTTAGCATTTTTAAGAAATCTATGTCATTATCTTGAACGACAATTATCTCGTATGGAAATTTGGGTGATGCAAATATGGTAAAGTCATTATGCATGAACCCCGATTGAGTTGATGAAAACCTCATTGAATTTTGAAATGTGCATTCTAGAGTAGTTCAGATTGTCTATCTCTTTGATGAATGCATATCAGTTTTTGCTCTAAATCATGTCTGACAGGTAATTCAAGTTCCTTTCAAAATGTTTCATGATATTAGGAGATGAGAAACCTCCATTATGAGGTGAAAGACCCCCACAGGATATCTAAATTCCAAAAGACATATCTCCAAGAATCAGAGATATCACCAGGTAAGTATATCTCTACCATAGTCTAAAATACTTGTTATTGTGCAGGTATTCTCTCTCAAGTGCATCGACACTTGACTTAGTCAAGCTGTCCAGTTATATCGACTTTGCATGCTTTTGTAGCCCAAAGTCCCATTCATTGACCCGGCGTGCTTTCATAGCCCGGAGTTCTTGACCTGGCATGCTTTTGTAGCCCATAGTCCATTTTATTGAACCGGCGTGCTTCCGTAGCCCGAATTTCTTTTATTGACCTAACGTGCTTTCGTAGCCCAAAGTCCCTTTACATCGATACTCTATGGAGTTGTCCCCCAAAGATTTTCTCTAGATTTAGTCTGATTAAGGCGACCGAAGAATGGTTCGGGTCCTGGTTAGATGATCTTTATTGCAAAACTAGGCGACCGAAGAATGGTTCGGGTCCTAGCTAAGCACAACCTCAGTTTAGGCGACCGTAGAATGGTACGGGTCCTAAACAACATTTATTGCTTTAACAGGCGACCATAGAATGGTAGGGGTCCTGGAAAAGCCATTTCCCCATTCAGGCGACCGTAGAATGGTACGGGTCCTAAAAAATAATTTTCTTCGTCGAGGCGACCGTAGAATTGTACGGGTCCTTGATAACACGTATTCTTCATTCAGGCGACCGTAGAATGGTATGGGTCTTGGAAAATGAATTTCCATTTAGGCGACCGTAAAATGGTACAGGTCCTAGACAAAACCTTTTTGCTGTACTGGGCAACCGTAGAATGGTACGGGTCCTGGGAAAGCAATTCCTTTCTGCCATACTGGACGACCGTAGAATGGTACAGGTCTTAGGAAAGCAGTCTCTTTGCGAAGTCATGTTACTATTCTAGGAGATCATAGAATGGTACGGGTCCTGGACAAGTAACACCCACTACCTCGAATTACTCTATCCTCATCGGAGGTAAGTTATTCCAGGTAGGTTCATTTATCATTTACATTAGTATTTCCATGCATCATATAAATTGCATTAAAAAAATGGAAATCATTTTCCAATAAAAAAAATCATTCATCGCATGTGCATGAGCAAAATTTAGGTCTCAATTTATCTTTGAAGGCAACCTCTACGAGCTCACCTTCGAGAGGGGCAGCTATTGACACCTAAATTTTTGCATAAAAAATGGGTTAATTTTTACCACAAGAAATAAATTAAAATTGCATAACATATAATTTAGAAGCATTTTACATTATTCTATTTATTTTTTTATCACTTTTGCATTTGATCAGCGGCAGATGAGCTTCACCTTTACGAGTTGACAATTCAGTATTTTCAAAAAGGATTCATATTATTCTTCCAATATTCGGTAATTATTTCATATATTCACATTAGGCGACAGAAGATTGGAAGTTTAAGCATGAAATATCAAGAAGAATATCACACATGGGGATATTTTGAGCGATATATTCTATGTCTCAAGACAAGAAATATTTCATAATCAAAGGAGATTTCGTGCGTGAGCTGAGAAAGGAAGTGAAATAATCCACAAAAATCAAAGTTATTCACCTATATAAGAGCCACGTACGGAGAAGATAAAAAAAGGAGGCCACACAGCTAACATTGATGGCCGCAATCGAGAGAAAAAAGAGCTGCAACCCTAGAGAGAGAGCGGCGAAAAGAGAGAGAAAAAGCAGAGAGCAAGGTCTTTGTCCCGTTCCTTCACGAATATCTGGGTAATATCACCCCTGCCGTCCGTCCGAACTCAGGAAAATATCTGGGTAATATCACAAATTAGGTAGGAGTCTTGATTAATTCAGTTTCATATATCTTATGCCTAATTTGCAGATAGCAATCATGTTTGAATGTTTAGTTGATATTGTCATGTCCAAAATAAATCTTTTGAATTCTTGTGCAATGGGGAATCATCCTAATTTCATAACGTGCGTATGATTGACAGTCCGATTTCACGCTTGAAATACGACTCGCAATCGCACGGAAAAATCGCTAATCCAATCTCACGCTCGAGATACGATTCGCGATTTTATTTGAAATTGACCAATCCGATCTCATGCGCGAGATATGATTCATCAATTTATTTCCAAAATGGACATGGATGATATCTTGCCTGATTTGTTGCGTGCTGATCTTGATGTCTTATTTTAATTGCTCCAGTAAAAAAAAGGAAAAATCCAAAAAAAAAAAAATCTGAGTTAGATTAGGTTTGTTTTAGAATATTCATCGTTTTAGGGTTATCCTGCATGTTTAGAATATGAAATTTATTTATTTCAAATTTTTGAAAAAAAAAATCCAAAAAATGCAGTCATTTAGGATGTTAATTTTTTTTTTTTTTAAATTGAATTGCATGTTTAATTATTTGGCATTTTTAATTTCGAATTTCATAATAAAAAAGAAAATATTAGAATTAGGGCATTCTTTGCACGTCATTGCATATTAGAATAAATTGCATGCTTATTTAGAATATAAATTTTTATGCGCACGTCATATAGAATTAGGTTCATGAAATGCACGTCATTTAGTGATTTTTGTTAGGATCATTTAATTAGAAATTGCCCGTAATTAGAATTAGGTTATTTGGTTAATTTAGATTGCACATTTAATTATTGCATTTCTTTAGGAATTACTTTACTCATGTCATATAGCTTAAGTCATATTGCCATGTCATATCATTTCATGCATTGCACTGCATATGGATTAGATTCTCGTTAAGTAAGTGAAAAAAAAAAAATTGCGTGTTAATTAGAAATCATATCTAGGACTGTTGATGTGAATTCTGGTCTAACATTGCAAATGCTTTCGTTGCTTTGAGGTAAGTCCTGTAATTTATTTATTGCTTTACTTGGGTGTTAAATTGGTGGTTTGCACACCCGCATGATCGCCTCACATGTTAGGGAAATAGATTTAAAATCAATTCAAGATGCCTACAAAAGCATTTTTGAAATTAAAAGAATGGTACCGAAAGGGCATTAGGAAAATCTCGTGTAACCAAGTCCCCGTACCCATAATCTTTGGTTCGTAGGAGTAAAGTAAATATCCCATTACTTTACTTGGGTTTCTAATCGACCCACCAAAAATAGATTAGTGGCGACTCCTAATTAAAAAAATTGCATGTTAAGAACTTGAACCGAAAGTCGCGAATTGGTATGGGCTTGGGAGAGCCCGAGTTAAGTTTAGGCTTAATAATCCATTAGCCAAACCCTAGGTGGTTCAAACCCGAAAATTTGGTCGCGACACCAAGAGACATTTTCTCGATGTAAAAGCAATTTATTCCTTATATTGTGCATTATCTCCTACTGAATATAACAGAATATCTTCTTGTGAAACAGCTAAAGAAATCTGGAATAGGTTACACATCACCTATGAAGGAACCGATCGAGTGAAAGAAACCAGAATTAATATTATGCTTAGTCAATACGAAGTATTCAAGATGAAACCAAGAGAATCTATCACTGACATGTTTAGTTGTTTTATAGAAATCGTGAATGGTCTTGAGTATCAAGGTCAACCAATCTCTAAACCCATGAAGGTTAACAAGTTACTGCGTGGACTTTCCAAAGATTGGAATCACGTAAAGACTTCAATAAGGGAGACACAAAGGATCATGCCACTATCTGTTGACGAATTGGTCGGCACTCTTTAGTCTTATGAAGTGGAGCAAATCAATGAAGATGAAGATCCCAAAGGTAAAAAATCTATTGCTTTAAAACCTAACGATGACTTTGATATTACAGATTATGAAGATGATATGGACGATGAAGAGCTCGCTCTCATGATAAGAAAGTTCATAAAATTTAACAAAAGGGGAAGAAGATTCAATTGGAAGAAACAAAGTTCTCAAAAGTCTCAAAACAAATCAGCAAAGGACGATAAACCCAATAAAGATGTAATTTTCTTTGAATGCAAGAAAAAGGGACACATTAGACCCAACTGTCCCTTACTAAATAAAAAGAAAGGAAAAGCTGAGAAATATAGAAAGGCTCTCAAAGCAGAAACTTGGAGTGATACCGAATGCGAAGAGAGTGATGATGATTATACCAATATTTGTCTAATGGCACAATCAGAATCAGATTCAAACTCTGAGACAGACTCAGACTCAAACTCAGACAGTGAAATAAAGGTAAGTAATTTAAAAATTCCTACTAAAGTCTCTAAATATATTGATGAACTATGTCTTAGTCTCAAAACCTCTCTTAAGAGAATTTCCGAACTAAAAAGGGAAAATTCTGCACTGAGGCAATAGGAGATTGTTTGGAAAGAAAATGTAAAAAATCTAGATAAAAGTGTTATTACCTTGAAAGAAAATACAGACTCTCTTTCTAAAGAAAATGCACTTTTAAAAAATGATATTTCAAGTATCTCAAAGAAGTTTTCAATAGAATCTGAGAAATTAGAAAAGATTCTTTCAGTACAAAGACCTTACTTTAACAAATCAGGGTTGGGAATGACTGCTAAAACCATTCCTCTAATTGATTTTCCAAAAGTAAAGGAAAGAATTAAACAAAGACCAACAAAAGATTTTTATAGAAATCATTTCAAAAAAATCTTTGTAAAACCTGTAGGCCACAATGCTCTCAGATGTTCTAAATGTAACAGCTCAGAACATTTTGAGAAAGAATGTCCTATGGTTTGGAAACCTATTAAGAAGGCTTGGGCAAAGACTGTATATTGCATTAACTCCATTGTACCCAAGAAATTATGGGTACCAAAGAAAGCTTGAGTTTCCTTTTTAAATGCAGGTCACTATCAAGAAAAATGTAAAATGGTACTTAGATAGTGGGTGCTCAAGACATATGACAAGAGACTCAAGTTGTTTCATAAAGCTTATGCAAATGAATGGTGGAAAAGTTTCTTTTGGAGGAAATAGTAAAGGCAAAATTGTCGGACGCGAAACAGTGAAAATAGGAAGCCTCACAATCAGCAACGTTTCATTAGTAGAAGGACTTAACTACAACTTATTGAGCATCAGTCAACTGTGTGACACAGGTTTCAAAATTAACTTTCAAGAAGGAATATGTTCAAGAATTAGCAAAGACTCCTCTCAAACTTTCACGGGACGAAGACATGGGAACATCTATCTTCTGGATATCAAACCAGAAAAATCCCAATGTCTAATTTCAATTCAAGAGGAAGTTAATCTCTGGCATAGAAAACTTGACCACATCAACATGAAGCAAATAGCCAAAATCTCTGCAAAGAAGCTTGTTCGTGGACTACCCAATCTAACATACCAAAAATACGATCTATGCACACCATGCGTCTTGGGAAAATAGGTTAGAAGTTCTTTCAAACCAATAAATCAAGTTTCTACTAATCGTGTACTGTAGCTCTTGCAATGAATCTTTTTGGACCAACCAGAACTCAGAGCATTGGTGGTAAGAAATATTGCTTAGTAATAGTGGATGATTATTCACGATTTACTTGGGTACATTTCCTGGCAAGTAAGTCTGAAACTTTTTCTTATTTTATAAAATTTGCCAAGAAAGTTCAAAATAAGAAAGGGTATGTTATTTCAAGTATACGGACAGACCATAGAGGTGAGTTTGAAAATCAAGACTTTGCTAAATTTTGTGAATAATCTGGTTTTCAACATGTGTTCTCCTCTCCATACACTCCAGAACATAATGGAGTTGTGGAAAGAAAGAATAGATCGTTGCAAGAAATGACTAGAACTCTTTCAATTGAAAGTAACATCTCTTCTCATTTTGGGCTGAAGCAGTTTCTACATCATGCTATATTATTAATAGAGTATTCTTAAGACATATTCTAGAGAAAACTCCTTATGAATTGTTCAAAGGAAAGAAGCCAATTGTTTCATATTTTCATGTATTTGGATGCAAATGTTTTATATTGAAAAATGCAAATGATCGAATTGGTAAGTTTGAAGAAAAATCAGACGAAGGCATCTTCCTTGGATATTCAACCACCAGCAAAGCTTACAGAGTTTACAACAAAAAGACTCAATCGGTGGAGGAATCAATGAATGTCAAATTTCAAGACTTCATACAAATTCAATCAATTCAGACTCAACCTGAAGAATCTGAATCTGCTCCAAACTCTACAGAGTCTAAATCACCAGAAGCAACTCAGACTTCAGAAGACAAGCAACGAACAATTGACGAAGAATCAAATGAAGAAAAAGATCAATCAACCAGCAACTGGAAGCACAAGTCTAGTCATCCTAAAGAACTCATTATTGGTGACATTAATGAAGGAATTCGTATTAGATCCAAAAGGCGTGAAGAGTTTAGTTCTTTGGCTCTTATTTCTGAAATAGAACCCAAGAGCATAGAAGAAGCTTTAGCTGATGAAAGCTGGATTGAAGCTATACAAGAAGAACTCAGACAATTTAGTATCAATGATGTTTAGGAATTGACTCATAAACCAAAAGGTAAATATATCATTGGAACTAAATGGGTCTTCAGGAACAAGATGAATGAGAAAGGAAAAGTCATAAGGAACAAAGCAAGACTCGTGGCCAAAGGATATACACAAGAAGAAGGGATAGACTATGATGAGACTTACGCCCTAGTAGCATGGTTAGAGGCAATTAGATTATTACTTGCTTTTACTTGCTATAATAATTTCAGGTTATTCCAAATGGACGTCAAAAGCATTTTCCTAAATGGATCTATCCAAGAAGAAGTCTATGTGGAACAATCTCCCGGATTTGAAGATACAAAGAAACCAAACTCTGTATTCAAACTGAAAAATGCGCTATACGGTTTAAAACAAGCACCTCGAGCTTGGTACGATAGGTTAAGTAAGTTTTTAATCCAAAATGACTTTGTTAAAGGCAAAGTAGATACTAAATTATTTATCAAAAGAGAAAACAAAAACTTTTTACTTGTTCAAATTTATGTTGATGATATCATTTTTGGATCACCTAACGAAAATCTGTGCAAGAAATTCTCTAAGTCTATGCAGGATGAATTCGAGATGAGCATGATGGGTGAACTGTCCTTCTTTCTTGGACTACAAGTAAAACAATTGAAGGAATGGACTTTCATTCACCAAGAAAAATATGTTAAAGAACTTGTTAAAAAGTTCGGTTTGGAGAACTGCAAAAAGACCGATATACCAATGTCAAGTTCTTCGAAGCTAGATAAAGATGACGGAGGAAAGAAAGTTGACCAAAAGCTATACATGAGTATCATTGGCTCACTTCTTTATCTAACTGCTTCTAGACCTGACATTTTGTTTAGTGTTTGCCTTTGTGCAAGATTTCAATCAGATCCTAAAAAATATCATCTAAGTGCTACAAAACGTATCATCAAATACGTTGCAACATCCTTTGATTTGGGTCTCTGGTATTCTAAAAAATGAGACTTTACCCTTCTTGAATACTCAGACGTAGATCTAGTAGGGTGCAAAGTTGATAGAAAGAGCACCTCGGGCACTTGTCAATTGCTTGGTAACAGGACAGTATCTTGGTTTTCGAGGAAGCAAAGCACTGTAACTCCTTCAACAATAGAAGCAGAGTATGTGGCTCTTGGAAGTTGTTGTTCTCAAATCTTGTGGATAAAACAACAGCTAAAAGATTTTCTTTCTTAGAGGCATCATTCTTGAACCCGGGCATATCAGACCATTCTCCTATGGTTGTCAGACTTCTTAATCCGATTTTTAAGAGAAGACCCTTCAAATTTTTTGATTATTGGTCAGACCATCCGAATTTCTCATCCATTATTCAACAGGCTTGGGAGACACCAGTTATTGGATTCTCCATGTACAGGCTTGTCTCCAAACTGAAAGTGCTTAAAGGTAGTCTGAAGCAACTAAATAGAGAAGCATTTTCCAATATTTCTTCAAGGACAGAGGAAGCTAGAGAAGCCCTTCGGCTCGTGCAAAATGACCTTCAACTTGATCCAAACAACTCGGGGTTGGCCGATCTTGAGAAGACAAGCCGTAGAATTTTTGTAGACTGCGCCGAGATGAGGAATCTTTCTTCGGACAAAAATCCAGAGTTCGGTGGCTTAATGAAGGTGATCGGAATACCAAATTCTTTCACCTTTCCGTCAAAAAAAGGCAACTCAGAAATAGAATCCTCTCGGTTAAAAATATATCGGGCGAGTTGATCTCGAACATGAATACGGTCCCGCAGGTTTTTGTCTCTTACTTTGAGGACTTGCTTGCTCCTCATTCGTCCCTATCCAAGCCTTCCTTACAAGAGGTTAAAGAGTTCGTTCGAAGACCCTTATCTACGAACCAGGTTAGTTCCCTCTCTAGCCCGATTCTTGATTCGGAAATTCGGGATACTGTTTTCTCTCTCCCTAGAGGCAAAGCTCCAGCCCCGATGGCTTCACGGCGGAATTCTTTAAAAATAATTGGGAGATTGTTGGCCCTTGTCATAGAGGCGGTCCGGGTCCAGAATTCTTCACTTCGGGTCGTCTCTTAAGAGAGGTAAACAATACTATCCTCGCCTTGATACCTAAAGTGCCTAATGCATGTGCGGTCTCTGACTTCAGACCCATTGCTTGTTGTAATACTATATACAAAGTCATTACTAAGATCTTGGCTAATCGTCTTGCTACTGTCTTGAACGAAGTGGTTGATCCTTCCCAAAATGCTTTTATTAAGGGTAGAAGGATAAGGGATAATATATTGATAGCTCAGGAAGTCTTTGCTGGATTTCACCTTGACCCGTACCTCCCTAAATGTGCTGTGAAAGTTGATTTTCAAAAGGCCTACGACACGGTTGATTGGGATTTTCTTCAGCTAACTCTAGAAGCCTTTGACTTTCCTGATTTCCTGATCCGGTTGATCATGATATGCGTTCGGACGCCGAAATACTCTTTATCAATCAATGGAGAACTTCATGGGTTCTTTCTGGTGGCCGGGGCTGCGACAAGGCGACCCGATGTCCCCTTATCTTTTAACCTAGTGATGGAGGTATTCTCAGGAATTTTGAGTGCTCGCACCTCCCACAAGAAATTCAAATACTTTTGGCGGTGCAAAGCGGTCAAGCTTTCTCACCTTTTCTTTGCCGATGATGTCTTTCTTTTTAGTCAGGCTGATTGGGTGTCCATTACCTTGCTGAAGAAAGGCTTGGACTTGTTCTCTTCATGGAGTGGCTTGATTCCAAACAAGAACAAGAGCGAAACTTTTCTCTCGGGTGGTTCTCCATCTCTTCGCAACTACATATCCTTAGCCTTTGGGTTTCAAGAAGGTAAACTACCAGTACGCTATCTGGGAGTGCCTATCATATCCTCCAGGCTTGGGAAAGCTGACTGCATCACCCTTATTGATCGGATTACAGCTAGAGCCCAATCTTGGGCTCATCGTTTCCTCTCTTTTGCTGGAAGGTTGCAGTTAATCAGGTCAGTCTTGCACTCCATCCAAACCTTCTGGTCGAGTGTTTTCACATTGCCGGTTTCGGTTCTCAATAGCATTGAAAAGATTTTAAGGCAATTTCTTTGGAAAGGATCCGCCCTTGGTAAGGGGGGATCAAAGGTGTCGTGGGATGACATATGCCTACCAAAAAAAGAAGGGGGACTTGGTATTCGAAAATTAAGAGATTGCAACAAGGCGTCCATGATGAAGCACATTTGGATTCTGTTCACAAATAAAGAATCCCTTTGGTGCCGTTGGATTCATTCCAACTTTTTAAAGAGGAACAACTTCGGAAAGCTTCATCTCCTAAAATTTGCTCTTGGGCTTGGAAGAAAATTTTGCAATTAAGAAGTGACTCTCGGCTTTCCTTTCTTTGGAAGATTGGAAATGGACGCTCCACTTCGTTATGGTTTGATCATTGGCACCCAAAAGGCATTTTTGATATTATTATGCCAGATCCTATTATTCAGTGGTCTGGTCTACCCAAGCATGCAGTAGTGGCTGATCTCCTTTCGCCTATGGGCCTTTCATTTCGTAGTATTATGGAGAGCTGGGGTCTCTCTATCCCAACGCTCTCCCAAGCTCCGGACCGGTTTTCTTGGCGTTGGCATCCGTCCGGATCTTTTTCGGTAGGATCTGCCTCAAACCACTTCAGGACCAAAAGAAGCGTAGTGCCCTGGGCTTCGCTTATTTGGAACAACGTCATCACTCCCAGGTTCCAATTCAATCTCTGGTTGATAGCTAGAAACCGTTTGCCTACCCAGGAACGTCTCATTTCCTATGGTAGAATTGATTATGCCACCTGTGCCTTCTGCAATGATGTTCCTGACTCTATAGATCACTTGTTTTTTGATTGCCACATATCGGCTTCCATTGCTTATTTCTGGGCTTCTCGATGCAACCTTCCTTAGCGCCCAAGGCCGTGGAAGGAGAATCTCCAATGGGCTACCTCCTTCCTAAAGGGCAATGATTTCTTTCACAACTTAGCTCGTTACTCTTTTGCTGCCATGTGCTATTTAATTTGGAAGAAGAGGAATGCTATCATATTCGCGACGAAGCGGTGGTTCTTGCCGCAATGAAAAATCACATTATCAAGATGGTCAAGGACAAAG